>NW_028261387.1:90573858-90751358 GCF_051295495.1 Thamnophis sirtalis
ATTAAAATAAGACATCAAAGAAGATATTTATTGCATTTCTTCCTTAGTCGAGTAGCATTTGAGGTGAACCTCGGATTATATCCTACTTTTCGGTTTATTGACACCAATAAATTTATATTAAGTAAAAGCTAGCAAAAACTACATTAAGAAAGTTCTAGATAGCAGAGACTCCCTTATCCTTAGCCGCATTACAGATAGTCCTCAACTTATGGCCACAATTGAGCCCAAATTTTCCTTTGCTAACTAGAAAGTTGTTAAGTGAGTTTTGCCCTATTTTACAACCTTTCTTGCATCACAGTTGTTAAGTGAATCACTGCAGTTGTTCAGTGATTATTAAGTGGATCTTGTCCAGTGGTGGGTTTCAAATTTTTTTTAGAACCTCTTCTGTAGGTGTGGCCTGCTTGTGGGAGTGGCTTGCTGGCCATGTGACTGAGTGGGAGTGGCTTGGCAGTCATGTGACTGGGGGGTGGCCAACTTGTAAAATGTGGTGAAACTCACTTAACTCTCACTCCCTTGCTTAGCAACCAAAATGTTGGCTCAGAAACTCTGGCATTTGAAGCACGCAAGTCTTAAAGCTGGCAAGTTACAAGACCCTTGGACCCCTAACCCTTTAGAAAAAAACCCCCTTAAAGCTGGCAAGTTACAAGACCCTTGGACCCCTAACCCTTTAGAAAAAAACCCCCAGAGGTGTTCAAACTTGACAGCTTTAAGAATTGTGGACTTCAACTCCCAGAATTCCTCCTCCAGTCATGTTGGCTCAGGAACTCTGCCATTGAAGTGTGCAAGTCGTAAAGCTATCAAGTTACAAGGCTCTTGCACCCCTAACCCCTTAGTAAAAAAAACCACAGGAATGTTCAAACTTGACAGCTTTAAGACTTTAAGGTTTAGATAGGACTCTTAGGTGGGTGGGGAGATTGGTGAGCCAGCCAATCAGTGAGCGGCAGGCAGGGCAAGCGTGGTGCAGACGAGCGGGCGGAGGGAGCTGGAACCGGTTCTAAACGGCACGGTAGATTTGTGGAACCTCTTCTATAGAAGAGCTTAGAACTGGCAGGAACCCACCCCTGATCTTGTCAGAAGATTGCAAAAGATGGTGACCTGACCCCGGGACATTGCAACCGTCATACAAGTCAGTTGCTAATAGAGGTGGGTTCCTATTGGTTCGGTCCAATTTGACCAAATAGGTAGTGAAAATCAGCTGTACCTTTCTGAACCAGTAGCAATGGCAGCCTGGCCATGCCCCCGTACCAGTACAGTCCCCTGGCCTGTCCCCGCTTGCTCCCCATATGCGCCTGGTTGCCGCTCACTCGCGCTCTCACCCCACCCATCCGCACCATGCTTGCCCCACCTGCCTACCTGCCCGCCGCTCGCTGCTCGCCGATCGCCCCACCTCTGAGAGTCCTATATATACCATGCGGTCACCATTCGGCCCACTACCTGGCCTCGCCCTCTGCTAAGCATTTGAATGTTGATCAGCATGGGGATATTGTAATGGTTATAAGTGTGAAAAGCAGGTCATAAGTTACTTTTTCAGTATTGTTTTAACTTCAAACAGTCACTAAATGAATTGTTGTAAGTTAAGGACTAGCTGTACATTTCTGTCCTGAGTAGAAGTTCTATTATTTATTTATTTATTTATTTATTTATTTATTTATTTATTTATTTATTTATTTATTTATTCATTCATTCATTCATTCATTCATTCATTCATTCATTCATTCATTCAGTCATTCATTCAGTCATTCATTTATTCATTTATTTATTCATTTGTTTATTTTAGTTTGTCACTCATGTACAAGATAACAGGAATAAGAATAAACATGAATAAGAACACAGGAAATGGGTATAATAAATTGGGACAGTAAGACAGGGACGTTAGGCACACTGATGCGCTTATGCACGCCCCTACATTAGTTGGATCCAATGACCTCAAGAGAAGATCATGATTCCTTTAGAAAAGATTGACTCCTGATGACAACATTTTTGTTGGTTTCTTTTGGCAGTACAGGTAGCCCTTGAGATGTGAAGGTCACTCAACAGCTGTTTAAACTTATGACAAGATTAATCAAAAGCTACTTACAACCCCACTTCAAAGTTGCAACCCCCTGCTAAACACCTGCGGTCATTTACACATGCAACCCACTGTAGGGACACTGCAGTGCCCCCTTCTTCTCTCTCTCCCCGCTCTCCTGCCGTGCTAGGACCCCACAGGCCTATTCACGCCCATCCCACATCACATACTTATCTTTTGAAGATCTTCAGACTTCACGTTAGGGAAGGAGTTCGGACCACATGCCAGTGGCCAGCTGAGCTGGTGGCAGACTCAAACAGTGAGCAGGTTGGGGAGGAACATGGGCAAGTCCTGGGGCCTGTGGAAGGCTCAAATGAGTGCTCTGCATTGGAGGCAGAGATGGGACCTGGATCCGGCCCCTGGGCCTTGAGTTTGATACCCCTGTTCTACTGGATCTGTTCTACTGGATCTTGCACTGAGCTGGTGGTTGGGCTAAATGACATCATTTTCACTTCAATGGCTTTATGTATAAAACGTTGATTTAAGGCAATTTTTTTTATAGCTCTGTGATGACCTTACAATCTTCACGATAGGATATTTCATAGAAGGATCTCTATGTTGTTTCCCTCCAGTGATGTGTTACCTTTTGGACTTCCAACTGAATACACCATTACTTTTCTACTCCGCCTTCTACCAGAAAGTCCCCGAGAGGCCTTCTCTATCTGGCAGATAACAGATGAGGACTTCCAGCCACTTCTCAGCATCATTCTTGATCGTAAGTAGAGATGTAACCTTCTGGGAGAGGATTCAGTTGCTCCTTGAAATGAAGCCCTTAAGACCTCACAATTGTGGAAATGTCCTTTCCAAAGTTATTATGGTACCTGATTTGATGATAGCAGTTGGTTTGGTTCTCCTTAATTCCTTATAACGTTGGGAACGGCGTGGTGGCCTGGAAGTGGAGCTCTTGCTTCATAATCTGGAGGCTGTGAGTTCAATTCTAAGTAGCGGCAACATATTTCTCTCTCTGGGCACAATGAGTTATTGTCTGCTGTGAACAACAGATAGGCGTCAGGAAGGGCATTGGTCAGTAAACGCTCAGCTCCATTCATTCTCCCCGACTCCACCCTGATGCAAGGCATTACAGCAGTGGCCCCCAAACCTTTGGGCGCCAGGGACTGGTTCCGTGGAGAGAGAGATTTTCCCATGGACCAGAGGGGTGTGTGGTTTTGCATGCTGCCTGCAATAAGTAGTCAAGCTATTCTCCATATCACCTTAAGGCAGGACAAGAAGCAACGAATGGAAGCTTATCAAAGCAAGAACCAATCCGGAACTAAGGAGAAATTTCCTAACATTAAGAACAATTAATCAATGGAACAGCTTGCCTTCAGAAGTTGTGGGTTATTCCCATAGGGAATAAAAGAAGAGCGAAAGGGGAGGGGCATTTGCAGGAGACAATTAGTTCATTCCTGCATTCTTGCCAAGTATTGCGGCATCTGAAAGATATCAACCTGGCCACTCTCCAAGCCTGATAGAGGTTGGTAATTGTGAACTATCTAGAAAGACTCTGGGAGAGGAAAGACTTTGCCGGAGAGGAATTCACTGTAAATTAAATAAAAAGGATTTGTCGGGAGGAGGACTCGGCTTCGTGCTGCTGGGGAAGCCTACGTCAGAACAGATGCTATAGAAAATTTTGTAAAACTTTCCAGTTTATTTGTCTTCTCTCCCCCACCCTCCCCCTAGCTCTTAAGAAATCCTTGGTGTATTTCCATCGTGACCATGAAGCTGATACAGAGGAGATCACCTTTGATCAACAGGAAGTGAAGAAGATATTCTACGGAAGCTTCCATAAGGTCCTTCTCCAAAAACATAAATTCACAAGTACAATATATTCCCCAAATTCTTTTTGCCTCTTCCCTGCTTTGATTTTTCAAAATAACGATTCTTAAAAAAAAAAAAAAATCTGCTTAGGACATTTGCTTGCATGTTTATATGCGCATATGTTGAAATTTGGGGATGTGTGCCAGCATCATAATGAAGGACTAAATTCCATCCTTCCTCTATGTGCTAATCTACATAAATTTATGCACACAAGTATCCAAGAATATGTGTGGAAGGATAAAGAAAATTAACAAAGAGAAAGAATCTCATGTCTGGAAATATTAGAAGCTAACTGATATAATTAGTGGGACAACTCAAAGGTAGTTTGATCTTTACAGCTGCAATTGAGGCCGAAATTTCTGTTGCTAAGCAAGACAGTGGTTAACTGAATGTTGCCCCATTTTACCACCTTTCTTGCCACAGTTGTTAGGTGAATTGTTGCAGTTATGAAGTTAGTAACACGGTTGTTAAATGAATATGGCTTCCCCAATGACTTTGCTTGACAGAAGGTCGCAAAACTTGATCACGGAACCCCAGGATGCTGCAACAGTCATAAATATGAGTCAGTTGCCAAGCATCTAAATTTTGTCATGATTGGGGCAGACTTCTACATTCTGTTCTGTTCTGTTCTGTTCTGTTCTATTCTATTCTATTTTATTCCTACCCTACCCCACCCCACCCCACCCTATCCCATCCCTTATTTTTATCCCATTCCATTCCTTATTTCTATTATATTCCTTAATTCTATTCTATTCTATTCCATTCCATATTTTCTATTCTATTCCATTCCATATTTTCTATTCTATTCTATTCTATTTCATTCCATTCCATTCCATATTTTCTATCCTATCCTATCCTATCCTATTCCATTCCATATTTTCTATTCTATTCCATTCCATATTTTCTATTCTATTCTATTCCATTCCATATTTTCTATTCTATTCCATTCCATATTTTCTATTCTATTCTATTCCATTCCATATTTTCTATTGTATTCTATTCCATTCCATATTTTCTATTCTATTCTATTCTATTCTATTCTATTCTATTCTATTCTATTCTATTCTATTCTATTCTATTCTATTCCATTCCATTCCATTCCATTCCATTCCATATTTTCTATTCTAATCTACTCTACTCTACTCTGGTCTGGTCTGGTCTGGTCTGGTCCATTCTATTCATTATTCCTATTCTGTTCTGTTCTGTTCTGTTCTGTTCTGTTCTGTTATATTCTGCTCTGCTCTGTTGTGTTCTACTCCACTCCATATTATTATTCTGTTCTGTTCCATTCCATTCTTTCATTATTGTTGTGGTTTCCCCCCCCCCCCAAATCTCAGGTGTTACTCACCACACATCTTTTTTTTGTAATAATTTTATTAAGTTTATCAAGATATAAAATAAAATGAAAGTAGTGTCAAAATGGAGGAGGAAAGGGGAAGAGAAAAAACATATAGGAGAAAAAATAAAGAAAAACATTGACATCCAACTTTTTTTTTAGTACAATACAGATAATCCTTGACTTACAACCATCCATTTAGTGACCATTCCAAGGTACAACAGCACTGAAAAAAAGTGACTTATGACTGTTTTTCAAAGTTACGACAGTTGCACCATCCCCGTTAACATATAATCAAGATTTGGGCTCTTGGCAAACTGGTGTGTATTTATGAAGGTCGCTGTGTTCTGGCTCATGTAATAACCCTTTTCCAGCCTTGTGACACGCAAACTCAATGGGGAAGCCAAATTCCCTTCACAACCATGTTACCGACTGAACAACTGCAGAGATTCACTTAACAACTGTGGCATGAAAGGCTGAAAAATGGAGCAAAACTCACTTAACAACTGTTTTGCTTAGCAACAGAAATGATGGACTCAATTGTGGTGATAACTCAAGGACTTCTTGTAGAATAAGATAGTAACAAGCTCACATCTTTTATTTAATGCTCCTGAATATTTGGTAGACGATCTATTTCATTCCTACTGTTTTGTTGTTTTCATTGGAAATTCAGCCATTGCAGGAAAACAGTTCTTTCCTCATTCCTCTAAACATTTATTTTATTTAAAAAAACCTTTCTGAATCAGCTCCACCCCAGGAATAAGCAAATTCCAAATGTGAGCATACAATAAGATCGTTTAAATTTATTTATGAATCATATTTATTCAGCTCCCATCTACCCAAGGCAAGCTGTTATGCATTTATTTGTATTTAGTAAATGCATATTAAAATTTGCATCAGATAAGAGATTCCAAGGCCCAAGGCGATAAATATCAAAAAATTGCTTACAGACTAAAAAAAAAAAATTCAGTGTGCTTAATGATGCCAGAGTACAGATAGTCCTCATCTTACGACCACAATTAAGTCCAAAATTTCTGTTGCTAAGTGAGACATTTGTTAAGTGAATTTTGCCCTATTTTACAGACCTTTGTTGCCACAGTTCTTAAGTGAGTCATTGCAATTATTAAGTCAGCCACACAGCTGTAAAATGAATCCGGCTTCCCCATTGACTTTCCTTATCACAAGGTAACAAAATATGTTTACATGACCTCATATAAATCAGTTACAAGAGTCTGAATTTTGATCTTATGACCATCGGGATGCTGCAATGGTCATAAGTATGAAAAACGGTTGTAAGTCACTTTTTTCAGTTGTAACTTTGAACAGTCACTAAACAAACTCTTGTAAATCAATGACTACCTGTATCTTGATAGAATCATAAGGTGGGGGAGGGACTTCACTCATTAGAACAGGGGTGTCAAACCCGATTTCATTGAGGGCCGCATCAGGGTTGTGTTTGACCTTGGGGGACCGGGGTGGGTGTGGCCAGGGTGGGCATGGCCAGCTCAACGTCACTCCTGTCGGGGGCGCCTGTGGTGCAGGGGTGGGTTCCGACTTCTATCCAGTTCACTCAGGGACGCGCTTTGATCTCACCCGCTCTTGATTTGCACTATACGCGCATATGCAGTAGTAAGGTGCCGCCGATAGAACCGATTTGGAGGCATGGCCTGCCGTGTTACTGCCTACTCAGCGAAACTGGTCCGACCCAGTAGGAACCCACATCTGCTGTGGTGGCCCAAGCACTCTGCCAGCAAAAACAGGCTCCTGAGCTCCGTTTTCAGCTGCGACGGCCTCCTGCAACCCACTGCCAGTGACAACAGAGCTCGGGAGGGCTGCTGGCAAACTTAGTTTTCATTGGCAGAGGCACTGCGGGCTGGTCCTTTGCAGTTTTCAGGCAGCCCTGTGGGCCAGATTTAATAGCAATAGCAATAGCAGTTAGACTTATATACCGCTTCATAGGGCTTTCAGCCCTCTCTAAGCGGTTTACAGAGTCAGCATATTGCCCCCAACAACAATCCAGCCTTCACGCCTTGAGTTTGGCACCCCTGCATTAGAAATTCAACTTTGTACCTAGGATCTAAGCTCAGGATGCTACAACTCTTGTAAGGCTGCAACTCTTTCTAGAATGCCGGGGATGTAATTCAGGGAGGCTCAGAGGTTTCCAAATTGTGTTGCGTTGCGTTGCAAACTCTGCAATCAAAGAGTGTTGCAAATTGTGCTGCAATCAAGAACAAGACTCAACTGTTTCTATCTGTTGGGCAGGTCCATGTATCGGTGAGCCACGGCTGGGTCAGGCTCTACGTTGACTGCAAGAGGATAGGAGAAAAGACTCTTGGGAAATCGGAGATCCATTCGACAGCCGGCTTTATCACCCTGGGGAAGCTGACAAGAACACGAGGACCACGGAGTGGATCAGCCATGGTAAGCTTCTTGATCCTCCAGCTTGATCCGCAGCCTTTCTCTGATCCCCCAAAGTAAGCAACCTCAAGGAATGGCAAAGGTGCTATAAAAGAGAGAGAAACTGCTCCAAGCAAAACAAATCTATTATCTAAAAATAAAGTCCCTGCAAGGGGGCACAGTGCAAATCCACTTCATTTTATTAGCTAGCAATTCTGGTTTGCAGAAAATGGGTTAATGGTAATGGTCCTAAAATAGCCTTTCAAATATGGAAGAACTAATCTCTTGGCGGCGATAAAAAGCATGGAGAATCCATTTCTATTGTCCAGCTGACAATTTCCATATATTAACTATGTAATTCAGAAGAATGTGCAAATCCAAAAGTGTTAAACTGTTTTAGCTCCAGGTGACAACATGGAGGAGCCTGTGCAATTTATTATTTTTTTGGCAGCATTTTGAGAAGCAGTTTGGCATTGTCTTCTGGGATGAAAGGGAAGGATGGGCCCAATGTCTCTCAAATGGCTTCATACCTAAGGTAGGATTAACAGAATAACAGGGTTGGAAGGGACCTTGGAGGTCTTCTAGTCCAACCCCCCCACTCAGGCAGGAAACCCTACCATTTCAGACAAAGGGTTGTCCATTCCTTTCTTAAAAACCTCTAGTGTTGGAGCTTTCATAACTTCTGGAGGCAAGTTGTCCCACTGATTAATTGTTCTAACGGTCGGGAAATTTCTCCTTAGTTCTAGCTTCTCTCCTGGATTAGTTTCCATTCATTGCTTCTTGTCCTGCCTTCAGGGGCTTCGGGCAATAGGTTGACCCCTTCTTTTCAGTGGCAGCCCTTCAAATATGGGAAGACTGACAGCCTGGACTAGGGGATGACATGATAGCAGTCCTCCAATATCTCAGGGGCGGCCACAAAGAAGAGGGCATCTACCTCTTCTCCAAAGGCAGCCGAAGCAGCAGCAAAGCAGACCACTGTCACATGACCACTGGTCCATGCCTACCCAGCTGGTCATTAGGGCAGAGAACCGGTTGTTAAATTATTTGAATCCCACCACCGGTGTGGCCCCTAGTCATTTTCTTTCATTTTCTGACTGAACATTCACAGCTACCAAAATCATTCATCGTACGGTTTTGTCTCCAATCACCTCTGTTTCCATTCATTCTCTTTGGGAACATCCTTCCCCTCACCCCTTTTGCAGCGCAGATCCCATAATTAATGCATTGTAAAAATGTAGGGGGGGGGGGATTCCAATACTCAGCGCAGACCTCCCTCGCCTCCCACTGCTTTTCCCGCAGTCTGCCTTTTCCAACATCCACAGTTCTCGGATAGACAGGATGTCTCATTATTGGCCGTCGTTTTTCTTTCGCTAACTAGATGTATCTTTCGCAAATGTCATTTTGAGCTGCAAGCAGTACTCCCCCTGATCGAGACATGAGAAATGAAACATCGTTTCTGCTACTTCCTTTTCTTTCCAACGGGCTCGATTCGGAGACAAGATAGGGAAGCAGTTGCTTGTTTCTTTAGGAGTTCAGAAAAAAATAGAATAACAAAGGTGGAAGGGACCCTGGAGGTCTTCTAGTCTAACCCTCTGGAGAGAAGCAACTTAGAACTAAGAAGACATTTCCTGAGAGTTAGAACAATTATTCAGTGGAACGAGTTGCCTCCAGAAGTTGTGAATGCTCCAACACTGGAAGTTTTTAAGAAGATATTTGCCTGAAACGGTATAGGGTTTCCTGCTTAAGCAGGGGGTTGGACTAGAAGACCTCCAAGGTCCCTTCCAACTCTGTTGTTATATTCCAGTGACGGCGAACCTATGGCACATGTGCCAGAGGTGGCACGCAGAGCCCTCTCTGGGGGCACAAGTGGCATCGCCAGCTGCTCTTCTAATTCCCTGCGTGCATATCCGCACCGGCAAGCTGGTCTTTGCTGGCACCGGAGCGCTGGAAAACGGCCTGAAAAACAGCCAAAAACCCATGCTGTTTTTCAGGCCATTTCAGGCTAGTTTTTCGGTTGTTTTGTGGGCCATTTTCTGGGGTTTCTTTTTGGCCTGAAAACAGCAGAAAAACAGCCCGAAAAAAAGCCTGAAAATAGCCAAAAAACAGATGAGAAAATAGGCATAAATGCACCGGCTGGTCTTCAGGTTTCTGGTCCTCCCGCGCGCACAGAAGTGCATTCACGTGCATTCCGGTTTGGGCCCTCAGTGTCAAATAGGTTCGCCATCACTGTTATATTCTGTTCCATTCTCTTCTATTCTACTCAAGTAGGAGACCTTATGCCATTTGAGACAAACGACTGTCCAGTCTTTTTCTTAAAAACCTCCAGTGATGGAGGACACACAACTTCTGAAGGCAAGGTCTTCCTGTGGTTAATTGTGCTGGAGGTTAGTTCCAAGTTGCTTCTCTCCAAGTTGACTTTCCATCCGTTGGTTCCTCTCCTGACTTCAGGTCCTTTGGAGAATACGTTGATCCCCTTGATATTGGGCAACTCCTCCTCCTGCTCTGATGTCTCCCCCTGGTCCTTCTCTTCACTACACTAGCCATGCCCAGTTCCTGCAACCGTTCTTCGTATGTTTGAGCCTCCAGTCCAAAAATTGCTCCCTGGATGATGCTACTTTTTGTCCTAAGCAGCCCTTCTGAGACAGATGTGCTCACTGCAGTTCCCATCACCGTAAATAAGACATTGTCAGGCTACCTCTGGGTGATCACAGCCCATCTGTGATTTTCGTATGCCTCAGAAGAGAATCAGGGAAAAACTCTGTGTAGTTTCAGACACAGAGGAAATGGAAGCAATGTTCTTTAATGGAATGGAATGGAATGGAATAGGGTAGGATAGGATAGGATAGGATAGGATAGGATAGGATAGGATAGGATAGGATAGAATAGAATAGAATAGAATAGAATAACAGAGTTGGAACGGACCTTGGAGGTCTTCCAGTCCAACCACCCTGCTTAGGCAGGAAACCCTCTACCACTTCATACAAATGGTTATCCAATCTCTTCTTAAAAACTTCCAGTGTTGGAGCATTCACAACTTCTGGAGGCAAGTTGTTCCACTGATTAATTATTCTAACTGTCAGGAAATTTTTCTAAGTTGCTTCTCTCCTTGATTAGTTTCCATCCATTGCTTCTTGTCCTGCCTTCAGGTGCTTTGGAAAAGAGCTTGTGGCAACCCCTCAGATATTGGAAGACTGCTGAGTTGGAAGGGACCTTGGAGGTCTTCTAGTCCAACTCCTTGCCTAAGCAGGAAACCCTACACCACTTCAGACAAATGGTTATCCAACATCTTCCAGTGTTGGAGCATTCACAAGTTCTGGATTGTTCCACTGATTAATTGTTCTCACTGTCAGGGCATTTCTCCTTAATTCTAAATTGCTTCTCTCCTACATTAGTTTCCACCCATTGCTTCTTGTTCTACCCTCAGGTGCCTTGGAAAATAGTTTGACTTCCTCTTCTTTGTGGCAGCCCCTGAGATATTGGAAGACTGCTATCATGTCTCCCCTAGTCCTTCTTTTCATTAAACTGGACATACCCAGTTCCTGCAACCGTTCTTCATTTGTTTTAGCCTCCAGTCCCCTCATCACCTTTGTTGCTCTTCTCTGCACTCTTTCCAGAGTCTCCACATCTTTTATCATTTGGTGATCTGATCATTTGTTGCCAAAACACCTACAAAGAGACTGTACATCTAGGTTTTCTTGACTTGTTCCATGGAGGTTGCTGGGACATTGTAGCCACCGGCTTGGATCCAGCCCGTCTTCCCAAATAATAAGGGGAAAACATTGGGAAAACTCACCATTTTCTCTGGAAGTCAAAGAATGTGCCAGGAACGCAAGATTATTCCATTCTCAGAACGGCGAGATAATGCGCATCTATAATTGTGAGGGGCTGTCGAGGCAGGCAGAATGATATGCAACCTCTTGTTGAGACAAATCATGTCTCTGCTGTGCGTTGACAAAGCATTTCACGGCTCCCGTGGCATAGAACTCTTCATCAAGATGAAACCGAACTGTCTCGTGCATACATAGTAAATGATGACACTGATAATATCGTCTTGAGGGAGGAGAAACCTAAAAGAATAATGGGCCATCCTGAGGAGATTCTACATGAAAGAGGGGAAAAGCAAGCACTTCTTAAAAGTGGATTTTTTTTTAAAAAAAAGGAAATTAATGTGACAGGCAGACAAACATCTGTCAGGCACAAGCCCAGGGAAGAGACAGCAAGATCCAATCCGGTTCAATCCTTTATTAGCGTACACCTAAGGGACAGAATCTTGCCAAGCTAAAGCTATAATCTTCCAACCCACTAGACATATTCTGAGAGATTCTGAAGCTCTTCCCTCTCTTCCCTGTCCAACTTGAGAACTGGGCAGTCTCTTAATATAACTTCTCTCTGGGAAAGCTCTTGGTTGCCCAAACTCTCCCCGTCTGCTCCTCAGGAGCATCTTCAATCAGACTATCTTCTCCAAATTTCAGGCATTTGAAAAGATAGAATGGGACAGAATTGTTCTCCAAGACATTAGGAAGATGACAATTATCATTGTTTGAAATAAAAGTGACCCAAGTCAACAGAGGAGGAGGAGGAGGAGGGTGGAGGAGGAGGAGGAGAAGAGGATGATGAAGGAGGAGGAGGAGGAGGAGGAGGAGGAGGAGGAGGTAGGGGGAGGAGGAGGAGGGGGGGGAGTCAAGCTATCCTCCAAAACACCTGAGGATAGGACAAGAAGCAATGGGTGGAAACTAATCAAGGAGAGAAGCAACTTAGAACTAAGGAGAAATTTCCTGACAGTGAGAACAATTAATCAATGGAACAACTTGCCACCAGAAGTTGTGAATGCTCCAACACTGGAACTTTTAAAGAAGATGTTGTCTGTAGTGGTGTAGGGTTTCCTGCCTAAGCAGGGGGTTGGACTAGAAGACCTCCAAGGTCCCTTCCAACTCTGTTATTCTAGAAGGAGGAGAAGACGGAGGAGGAGGAGGAGAAGTAGTAGTAGTAGTAGTAGTAGTATAGTAGTAGTAGTAGTAGTAGTAGTAGTAGTAGTAGTAGAAGAAGAAGAAGAAGAAGAAGAAGAAGAAGAAGAAGAAGAAGAAGAAGAAGAAGAAGAAGAAGAAGAAGAAGAAGAAGAAGAAGAAGTAGTAGTAGTAGTAGTAGTAGTAGAAATGATGTTGTACATTTGATCCATGCAGAAATCCAGAAATTTGGGGTTGGCAGGCAGATTTGAAATTTTGTATTATAAGACATATAACAACATAGTATCAGTATTTTTATGAACTGGCTGCCATGGGTAGAAGTGGTCAGTCACAAAACATGTTTGGCAAAACAACAACAACAACATGGTGCTTTGCTAGCTTGCATGGACTTTATTTGGCTCTGATGATCCTCAATATTACCACAGCAAATCCACTGAAAGATCTTTTTTTTTAGAAAAAAATATTAAAAGTATTTAAAAAGAAGATGAAAATGAAACCACACTAATATAAAGAATAAAAAAAAGCTTTCTAAAGAGTAAACTGAAGGTGCAAGATTTTTTTTAAAAAATATAGAAAAGTAACAAAAAAGACGCAAAGAAATGGGTTCCAATGTTCTTTACAGCAATTATAAATACACTTATAAATTTGCATCTCTCTCTAAAGTTACGTCATGTCTCTCTTCCTTCTGTAATCTACCTTGTCTAGTCATCAAAACTATAGACCATAGTTTTCTCTAATCAAAGAAAACCATTTGGCCATCTCAGCAAAAGAGGGTCTTTTTTTAAAGACCGCTAGGCTTATTTAAGTTTGATTTGATTCAATTCATTTAGAAAATGAGGCCTAATTGATTTGAATATCTAAAACATTTCAATTGGGAAGCATCGACTCGACTGAACAAGTTGAATCGATGTGAAATCCAGTTGGATTCGGGTAGAACGGTCTCTGGATCTGCTCATGTTACTTAATCCAATTTGATGCGTCAAATCCATTTGTCGATTCAATCTGACAGGCTGATTCAATCTTGTCAAATTTGCCCAATCAAAGCCCCGAGATCCGCAATATCTAGTGACAGATTTACAGAGTTCTGAGCTGCAGCTATCTACTGTATTAAATTTTAAGAAAGGCCCTGAGCCTCGAGACATGATTGGAGATACATACTCTGTTTGAGGCTGAGACTGTGCTTTTCCAGCATGCTGGCTAAACTTTTTCTTAGACAAACGCAAAAGAGTTTATAGAAAAGATGTTAAAAAGCCATGCCGGATACCTGGATTCCAGTAAATAGACATTTAATATGAACTTAATTTATTTAATGGGCGTTTGAATATACCAGCCCCATAGTCCCTTTCTAAGAATTAATTTATTTATCAGATTGTAATTCTAACTTTATTTTTTATATATAAATAACTCAAGGATGCAAACATACCTAATATTCCTTCCTCCTCCTTTTTCCCCAACAACAACCCTGTGTAATAGACAGGGACAATCCTAAAGTCACCCAGTTGGCTTTCATGCCTAAGGCAGGACTAGAACTCACCATCTCCTGGTGATTGGCCCAAAGTCACCCAGTTGGCTTTCATGCTTAAGATGGAACTAGAACTCACCATATCCTAGTAATTGGCCCAAAATCACCCAGGTGACTTTCATGCCTAAGGTGGGACTAGAACTCACCACCTCCTGGTGATTGGCCCAAAGTCACCCAGTTGGCTTTCATGCCTAAGGTGGGACTAGAACTCACCATCTCCTGGTGATTGGCCCAAAGTCACCCAGTTGGCTTTCATGCCTAAGGTGGGACTAGAACTCACCATCTCCTGGTGATTGGCCCAAAGTCACCCAGTTGGCTTTCATGTCAAAGCTGGGACTAGAACTCACCATCTCCTAGTAATTGGTCCAAAATCACCCAGGTGACTTTCATGTCTATGGTGGGACTAGAACTCACCATCTCCTGGTGATTCGTCCAGAGTCACTCAGTTGGCTTTCATGCATAAGATGGAACTGGAACTCAACATCTCCTAGTAATTGGCCCAAAATCACCCAGGTGACTTTCATGTCTAAGGTGGGACTAGAACTCAACATCTTCTGGTTTCCAGCCTGGTGTCTTAACCACTTGGCCAGCAAGTGGTTCAAGGTGCTACTTGTCACCCATAAAGCCCTCCATGGTAGTGGATCTGGGTACTTGAGAGACCGCCTCCTGCCAATTACCTCCACATGACCTATTAGATCTCATCGATTAGGCCTCCTCCGAGCTCCATCTGCTGGTCAATGCCGACTGGCAACCACGCGGAGGAGAGCCTTCTCGGTGGTAGCTCCGACCCTATGGAACGATCTCCCCGTGGAGATTCGTACCCTCACCACCCTCCAGACCTTCCGCACAGCCCTCAGAATCTGGCTATCCCGTCAGGCCTGGGGCTAAAGACTGTAACCCACCCGAATGGTATGAATGTTGTGTTTCAATTATGTATTGTCTTATATGTAAAAGTCTGTTTTCCCCCCTTTCCTTCTTGGATTGTGAGCCGCCCTGAGTCCCCCCAGGGAAAAGGGCGGCATATAAATAAACCTTCTAAATCTAAATCTAAATCTAAATGTCAGCAAATTGCCTTCATTTTTCTCAATAAATATACCAAATACTAAGACCTGAGAATGATGGCATGTAGGGGAGCAAACGGAATCAGATTTTGAAATCTGATATTTTATTGATGTTATTGGTTGACTTACTGCGTTACAAAGGAAGAAGGCTTGTCACATATTCCTCCCACACCACAAAGGCTTTTTGGGAGGCATGTATAATGCATGAAACAGCTGATTGAGAGACATCAAAAGTTTAGAGATTCCTTGCTATTCTCAGAGGTCTGCACAGATTCTCACCTTTAAGAGTCTCTTCTTCTCTATCCATAACGATAAAGTTCAAATGATGTTTCAGAGAACTGACATAGTAATATTTGGAATATTCTTGGGATGGCAATGAATTTCTTTTCTGTATTTCTGTATTCCTGGGTGGTTTGACAAAGCAAATACAAGCCTTAAAAATAACAGACTATAATCTGAAATATAAATATATTGTATATCACCCATATTTACATACAGAGAGTCCTTAACCTAGGACCACAGTTTATCCTCAAATTCCATTGCTAAGCAAGTGAGTTTTGCTCCATTTTATGACCTTTCCTGCCACAGTTATTAAGTGAATCACTGCATTGTCCAGTTAGTCACATGGTTATCAAGTGAATCTGGCTTCCCCCATTGACTTTGCTTGTCAAAAGATTACCAAAGGTGATCACGTGATTCCGGGACACTTCATAAATATGAACCATTTCCCAAGCACCCAAATTTTGATCACATGACCAAGGGGAGGCTGCAAGTATCGTGTGAAAAATGGCCATGTCACTTTTTTCAGTGCTGTTAAATGAAGTTGAAAACTTACTTTGGAATATAGACTAACAGAGTTGGAAGGGACCTTGGAGGTCTTCTAGTCCAACTCCTTGCCTAAGCAGGAAACCCTACACCACTTCAGACAAATGGTTATCCAACATCTTCTTAAAAACGTCCAGTGTTGGAGCATTCACAAGTTCTGGGTTGTTCCACTGATTAATTGTTCTCACTGTCAGGTACATTTCTCCTTAATTATAAGTTGCTTCTCTCCTTCATTAGTTTCCACCCATTGCTTCTTGTCCTACTCTCAGGTGCTTTGGAGAATAGCTTGACTCCCTCTTCTTTGTGGCAACCCCTGAGATATTGGAAGACTGCTATCATGTCTCCCCTAGTCCTTCTTTTCATTAAACTAGACATACCCAGTTCCTGCAACCGTTCTTCATATGTTTTAGTCTCCAGTCCCCTAATCATCTTTGTTGCTCTTTTCTGCACTCCTTCCAGAGTCTCCACATCTTTTCTACATCATGGTGACCAAAACTGAATGCTGTATTCCAAGTGTGGCCTTACCCACGCCTTGTAAAGTGATATTAACCCTTCACGCGATCTTGATTCTATCCCTGTTTATGCAGCCTAGAACTGTATTGGCTTTTTGGGCAGCTGCTGCACACGGCTGGCTCCTATTTAAATGGTTGTCCATTAAGATTCCAAGATCCTTCTCACAGTTACTACTATTGAGAAAGGTACATCTACTGTACCTGTGCATTTTGTTTTTCTTGCCTAAATGTAGAACCTTACTGTATGTTCAGGGGTGGTATTCACTTATTTTCCCTACCAGTTTTGCAAATGTGAGCACGCGTGCATGCTCGCTTAACTCGCACGCACCCTGTCCATGCTTGCACTTGGCCTTCTACACATACACTTTGATAGCGCGCGCAGCTTGCACACACGCACATAGCTTGAAAACGTGCCTAAATACGATGGCATAGAGCTGGGGTGGCCACGATTTCCACTACCATTTCAGGTGAACCAGTCCGAACTGGCTGAATACCACCTCTGTGTCTGCTGCAGATCAGCAGTGGTGGAGAGGCCCAGAAGGCTATAGAAACAATATTCAAATAGTGTGATGTGTCTATATCAGTGGTGGGTTTCACATTTTTTTAGAACCTCTTCTGTAGGTGTGGCCTGCTTTGTGGGAGTGGCTTGCCAGCCATGTGACTGTGTGGGAGTGGCTTGCCGGCCATGTGACTGAGTGGGAGTGGCTTGGCAGTCATGTGACTGGGTGGGCATGGCCAACTTGTAAAATGTGGTGAAACTCACTTAACAACGCTCTTGCTTAGCAACCAAAATGTTGGCTCAGAATCTCTGGCATTTGAAGCACGCAAGTCTTAAAGCTGTCAAGTTACAAGACTCTTGCACCCCTAACCCTTTAGAAAAAAACCGCAGGGGTGTTCAAACTTGACAGCTTTAAGACTTGTGGACTTCAACTCCCAGAATTCCTTCTCCAGTCATGTTGGCTCAGGAACTCTGGCATTGAAGTGTGCAACTCTTAAAGCTGTCAAGTTCCAAGACCCTTGCACCCCTAACCCTTTAGAAAAAAAAACCCAGGGGTGTTCAAACTTGACAGCTTTAAGACTTGTGGACTTCAACTCCCAGAATTCCTCCTCTCGCTCTTCATCTTGATGATGTGCGGATGGGCGGGGGGAGGGAGCTGGAACCGGTTCTAAACGGCACTGTAGATTTGTGGAACCTCTTCTATAGAAGAGGTTAGAACTGGCAGGAACCCACCCCTGGTCTATATCTACAAAGATGAGAGTTGTGCACACAGTGAGATTCCCGATGGCACTCTTTGGAAGCCAAAGATAGACTTTGAAGGGGATAAGAAGAGTATCGATGCTTGTGAATTTTAGAATTGGAGGAAACTCTTGAGAATCCTATGCATAGCTGAGAAAAGGAAAGAAAAATATGGATCATAGACAAAATCTATCCAGGATTCTCAGTCATGACCAGACTCAAATTATCATAACTTTTGATACATGATGTGAAGATCTTAGCCTCTAGAGAAGTCTGTAACACTGAGAAATGAAGAAAGCGAAGAAGTTGACCAATAGCAACATTGAAATAATGTGCACGTTGTTGGAAAACCTGAAGGAGTGGTGCAATGGCCTAGAGGTGCAGCTCTCGCCTCACAATCAGGAGGCTGTAAGTTCAATCCTAGGTAGAGGCAGATATTTCTCTCTCTGGGCACAATGAGAATATATCTGCTGAACAAATCTCCGCATTGGCGTCAAGAAGGGCATCCGGCCAGTAAACACTCTGCAAGCTCCATTCAGTTGCCCAGATTCCACCCTGCAAGGAATTATGGGGTGGTTAAACAATGATGATGATTGTTGGAAAACCTGAAGATCGAGGTGGGGCATAAATCATCCTGGATAAGGTCCACTCTATGTGGCTGCTAAGAGTCAATACCAACTTGCCGGAGCAACAATCAAAATATTCAACCCTTGTGACCTCTAGACTGGACTTCTGCAACGTGCTCTACATGGGGCAGCCCTTGAAGAGCATTCGGAGACTTCAGCTTGTCCAGAATGCAGCCGCGCGAGCGATTGTTGGTGCACCTCGGTTCACCCACGTAACACCTATCCTCCGCGAGCTGCACTGGCTGCCTATTGGTCTTCGGATACGCTTCAAGGCGCTAGTCGTCACTTATAAAGCCCTTCATGGTATTGGACCTGGGTACTTGAGAGACTGCCTGCTGCCAATTACCTCCAATAGACCGATCAGATCCCACAGATTAGGCCTCCTCCGAATTCCATCCGCCGGCCAATGCCGACTGGCGACTACCCGGAGGAGAGCCTTCTCTGTGGCTGCTCCGACCCTCTGGAATGAGCTCCCCGTGGAGATTTGAACCCTCACCACCCTCCAGGCCTTCCGCAAAGCCCTTAAAATCTGGCTGTTCCGACAGGCCTGGCGCTAAAGAGCTTTTGCCCCCCCCCTCGAATGGTATGGTTGTTATGTGCTTTTAAATTGTGTATTGTTCTGTTCGTCTTTTTTATCCCTTATCTGTACCCCCTTCCCTGACTTGGATTGTGAGCCGCCCTGAGTCCCCTTTGGGGAAAAGGGTGGCATATAAATGCAATAAATTCAATTCAATTCAATTCAACCAGACCTGAAGAAGCTCCTTGGATGAGAAGTGAAACATCTTCAAGGAAAAAGACCAAGGGAGTCCAGTTGCCTGGATAATTTTTGAGACAACGATGATCTGGATGATTGTGAATCTCCATCGATATAGTTGAAATACATTTATTTATTAATGTTTTCTATTTCTGTGCCTTTTCTGAGTTGCTCGCGGAAGCAAATAACCCTAAACTTTAAAATACTCAATGAAATAATAAAAGTAGTTAAACTAAGACGCTGCCAGGCACAAGGAATCAAGGTGCCCGACGCGTGGAGTTCAAGTTCAGAAGATTTATTGCTCAAACTTAGACAGAAGAATCTAGTCAAGTAACAGCCTGTACTAAATTGGCACTAGATAAGAGTCAATGGAATTCACAGGGAGCTGAGCTTGAATCGCTTGTGGCAACAAAAATGACTCCAGCCTGATAACTCTCTTAACTCCATCCTCCGATTGCTATAAAATGGAGATTTTAACATTAGGTGGTCCAGCCTATCAGATGTGATTTATTCAACAAGATTAACAGACAGGAGCATTTGTGGGGATGAAGAAACAAGATCTCAAGCTCACCAAGAAGGCAAGTACAGGAACATCATTCAAGGACTACCCCTTCCATGGCATCCACCCAGTTGCCAACCACCCACATTTTGATGATGTGACCATGGGGACGCTGCAACAGTTTAAAGTGTGAAAAGTGCTCATAAATCACTTTTTTCAGTGCCATTGTCAGGCCTGTAGTTATATTCCTTTTAGGTTCTTTGGCCTGCCACACTTTCTTTTGTTTCCCTGTGCTGTTTCATTAGTCTAGTAGTTGGGAAGGGGGAATAGAAAGGAGTAGAATGGTGGGATGTGTTGTTGTCATTCTTTTCTAGAAGCCCAAGGTCATCTTTTGTCTCCGCACCTCTGCACCTGACCGGAACCAGCTGGGTGGAGATGCCAGCGTGGCCGAAGAAGATTGGACCATGTGATGGATTTATGGGTGTGGGGATAAGATCATGAACTTTCTGCTGGGTGGAATCCCAGGAAGTTTTTCAGATTTGGGATTCCACAGATGTACCAAGATGTCTGATTTATTAAATTGGAACTTTAAGGATAGTTTTGCCTTGGACTCTGATTTAATTCTGCATGATACTTGGAACGCCGACAGCCATTGTAAATCCAAACAGTCACTAAACAAATGGTTGTAAGCCGAGGACTGCCAATAAGCTAGTTCTGTTTTATTGCAAGGTTAAATTAACAGAATCTTTCTAGTTTGAAAATACAACTCTCCCGCCATCATTTTTATATCCTGAGAGGTTAGGGAGTATCCTTTCAGTTATTTTCTCTACCCATTATGCAGCTGTGGCCTACATCCAATCCTATCCCATCCTATCCTATCCTATCCCATCCCATCCTATCTTATCCAGGGGTGAGATCCTACCAGTTTAACAACCAGTTCACTGAGCACGCGCTGTGTGTGCGCACACAGTTTACTTGAAACTCACCTTCCGCATTACTGCTGGCGAGGAAAACAGCTGAGGCGCAGCAATCCACTCTGCCATGTCGATCAGCTGGGCTTCAGAAAAGGGAATATAGGTGAGTATAGCGCAGGGCTGGCCGGCCGGACCCACTTCCAAGTTGGAGCAAACCGGTTCTCTCCCAGCTGATAGTCAGAGTTACCAGTTCACGCGAACCGGTCGAAACTGGTAGAATCCCACCTCTGATTCTTATCCTATTTTATCCTAACCCATCTCATCTCGTCCCGTCCCATCCCATCCCATCCTATTCCATCTCATCTCATCATCCTGTCCTGTCCTATCCTATCCTATCCCATGTCATCTTACCCCTTCTCGTCCCATCCCATCCTATCCTATCCCATCCTATTCCATCTCATCTCCATCTCATCATCCCTTCCTGTCCTGTCCTATCCTATCCCATCCCATCCCATCCCATCTCATCTCTAGGCAGCATCTCTTCCCTCCATCTCTCAAGGCCATTCCCACATACCGTTACAAAAACAGAAGGCAGCCACATGACACCCTTTTGCCCCATCCATGCAGGATTCACAGAACCATCTTTTTTGATATCTGTCTTCTCTTTCTCTCTCCTTTCTAGCTTCAGTTGCAATCACTGCAAATTGTGTGCAGCACTTCGTGGCCGGAAGAAGACCGATGTTGTGAGATACCAGCTTTGGTAAGAATGGAGAGAAAAGAAATGAATTAATTTGGTTCACTAGGTGACGTTCTTAAAAAGTACAATTGCTACTAGATTTTCAAAATAGCTGTTAGGAATATAATTCTAATGGTTGGGTTGGCAATAATATAAATCATGTAACAATGCTGTACCTGTTTCTTTAAACCATACTGTAAAATGTGATTGGTTGCTGTTTTCCTCAATCGGCCATAAGAGGGAGCCAGAATAACTGTTAGCTCTCTGTTCGTTAGATGCTGGGCTGATCTGATCTGAGTGTTTTGGAAGCTGGCTGTTAGAAAGTGCCATGAGCTATTGTAAGTTTTGCAACTGCTAGCAAACTTTGAATGCCGAACTGATTATATGATACTGGACTGTGTTATTTGGATTATCCCTTAACTGAAAGACATTGATGACTGACTGTCTTATCCGTGTATGACTTGGACTGTTTGATGGACTCTGATACCTCTACTTCCACGAAAGTAAAAGCCTATTTAAACTGCAGTGTCTCTGTATGCTGGTTTGTGTGTTTTCCAACACAACTCTCACAACGCTTCTCTGAACGCACTCGCTCTCCCAACGGGGAGCTTACCCAACAATAGCCTTTGAGAGCTGAGGTTCCACAGCATCCCTTCAAAGAACCAATACTGGCTGCTTACTTAGCAGCTGAAGGCAGACAGAAGCAAAGGAGGGGACCAAACTGTTTGTGTTCCACAGTGGAGCATTTGTACTTTGTGCAGTAAGAGTCACCTTGTTCTTTTTTTTCTTCTTATTTCAGAGGGATGAAGAATCTTGTCCCAGTTTGCTTCCTTCCTGCAGCTGCACATCTGACGTCCCAGGACTTCCTGGGCCCCCAGGCTCTCCGGTAAATGAAGCATTCAGTAACACTTTGCAGGAAGAAAAATAGGTAGTTGATGCCTTATGAAAACACATCAGACTTATTCATGCAAAAAATATCACTCTATAAAGCCTTAGCAAGGCCACACCTAGAATACTGCATCCAGTTTTGGACACCACGCTATAAAAATGATGTTGAGACTCTAGAAAGAGTGCAGAGGAGAGCGATCAGGATGATGAGGGGCCTGGAGACTAAAACATATGAGGAACGGTTGCAGGAACTGGGCATGGCTAGTCTAGTGAGGACAGGGGTGGGTTTCTCGCCCCGTTCCAACCGGTTCGGTTCGGCAGCGGGGCCGGTCCTCATGCACGCACGCGGTGCACGCATGCGTACTAGCGTCTGTGCGATGCTCCAGCTGCTCCTGGAGGATCGCGCAGGCGCTGTATGCGTCCTGCGCATGCGTGGAAGCGCAGAACTCGTCAAAACCGGGTAAGGAGCGCGGACGGGCAGGTGGGCTAGGCTTTTTATAACTTGTTCAGTCCCACCTCTTTGTTTCCTGTTCCTGTGTAAGAAATGTATTCTGATTGGTTGTCAGACTCCCATGGGGCCATGCAGGGGCTACTCTCTAGGCTGTGTTTTGAATCCAGGTATAGATGAGTTCTCAGATGCCATGTGGTCAGTTGAGTAAAGGGCCAATATTATCAGGCCTTTACTCCCATCCCCCCTGGGGCTGCAGTGGAGAGGTCTTTATTATGTAAAAGGGACTAGCCTGGCCTTCTCAATGGCCCATTAGCCGCCCGGAGTCCTTCGGGAGTGGGCGGCATACAAGACAAATAAAATCAAAATCAAATCAAATCATTAACAGTGGGGATGGGCAGGAAGCTACAGGCAACTATTCTGTCTTTTAAAACACGTTTCTTTCTTTTCACATCCAGAGAAATATTCTGCCTTTTCAATATTTCCTAGGATATTTCATTTTTCTGGGAGAGGGCTGGGTGATAACTTCCCACACCCACGGTAGACAGTTTGAGATTGAAGCTGTGAGGATTTGAGGATGTAACAACGGAGTCAGGTAGAGCATTCCAGGCGTTGGCCACTCTGTTGCTGAAGTCATATTTTCTGCAATCGAGTTTGAAGCGGTTTACCTTGAGTTTTTCCCCACAATGTATTCTTGCGGTTGAAGCTGAAGAAGTCGTTGGCAGGCAAGACATTATAGCAGACAATTTTGGCAACTTTTAGATGGATGGACTTCAGCTCCCATAATTTCCCAGCCGACATGGCTGGCTCGTGAATTCTGGGAGTTGAAGTCCACACATCTTAAAGTTGCCAAGGTGGAGAAACATTGGACTGTAGGATAGGCGACAACTGTGGGCAGCTGCAGCATTAAATCTAATTGATCTGCTGAGCTTGGCACCGAATGCTTATCGTTGAACAACCCCCTGGCAGGTTCCTGCAGCAGCTGTGAGATTTTGGCAAGCACAGAATGGCCAATTCCAAGCAGCTGGTCTGAAGTGGGTTGCCTGTGGCAAACCGCACAGCCAATGCAACTGATGTCAGTAGAAGAGATGTCAGCCTTGACTCCCCTCCAACCTCTGTGGTCTCCATGCCACACAAAAATGGCACATCTGCCTACACGGAGTTGTCAAGAGTTTGTTGCAAAAATCAAATCCAGAAAGCACACACAGATACAGTAACTGATTCAGCAGGATTGATTTAAATAAGAATCTTTTCTATGCAAGAATACACACACACACACACACACACACACACACACACACACACCAGCGGTGGGTTTCAAAAAAATTTGGAACCTACTCTGTGGGTATGGCCTCCTTTGTGGGAGTGGCTTGCCGGCCATGTGACCTGGTGGGAGTGGCTTGCCGGCCATGTGTTTTCTTTCTTTCTTTCTTTCTTTCTTTCTTTCTTTCTTTCTTTCTTTCTTTCTTTCTTTCTTTCTTTCTCTCTCTCTCTCTCTCTCTCTCTCTTTCCTTCGTTTTGTGTCTCTGTCCCTTTTTCTTTTTTTCTTTCATCTCTCTCTCACTCTTTTTCTTTCTTTTTCTTTTTTCTTTATTTATTTCTTTCTTTCTTTCTCTTTCTCTTTCTCTCTCTGTGTCAGTCTGTCTGTCTCTGTGTGGGGGGGGGAGTGGTGGGTTTCAAAAAAAATTGGAACCTCTTCTGTAGGTGTGGCCCGCTTTCCGGGTCCACTGGTGGAACCTCTTCTAACCGGTTCGGTAGATTTGACGAACCGGTTCTACCGAATAGGTGCGAACTGGTAGGAACCCACCTCTGACACACACACACACACACACACACACACACACACACACACACACACACTACTAACAGCAGAGAACAGTTTCATTTCAGTTCAAATCAGCAGACAAGGCCAGACTAGTTTCGTTTTAGAGCTGAACACAGAGCTAAGCCACGCCCAGACTCCTTGCTTGGGATTCAGTTTCCAAACAGCCCTCATTGGCTGACTTAGTGGCCATGCCTATTCATTGGCTGACCTTGTTACCATGTCTCTGCCAGTTCATGAATATTCTGACAAGAGTCAGTTCTCAATCATAAAGAGGCTTCTGCCCTGGAAAATAGATCACTATGCAGGATATGTGTTTGGGTATGTATTGATTTGTGGGGATGGGTGTGTGTGTGTTTGTATTTCATCCAGAATTAGCAATAGCAATAGCAGTTAGACTTATATACCGCTTCGTAGGGTTTCAGCCCTCTCTAAGCGGTTTACAGAGTCAGCATATTGCCCCCAACAACAATCCGGGTCCTCATTTTACCCACCTCGGAAGGATGGAAGGCTGAGTCAACCCTGAGCTGGTGAGATTTGAACAGCCGAACTGCACAACTGCACTCAGCTGAAGTAGCCTGCAGTGCTGCATTTAACCACTGTACCACCTCGGCTCTCATATTGAAGAACAAGGAATTGAAGGGGAAGAACAAGGAATCTGTTACTGAGTGGCAGTAAAGAAAGCCTAAACACTCATTTAGGAAATAATGTTTTATTTATTTTTTGCACAGAAAGCAAAAATTCTTTTTTTTTTTTCATAAATATTTTATTCAATTTTCACATTCCATTTGCAATCATTTATATACAGGGTATTTACTATAAGAAAAGAAAAAAAAAAAAGAAAAAGGGAATAAAACGAACAAGTAACGAGAAAACACAACTCATCATTCACAACCCCACCTAACCCTTGCATCCTCCATACACCCCATCTACCCCCTCCAACTTTCCTTTCTCCCTCTAACACTCCCCTCCTACTTCCCTTTCCCCTCAAACCTTCCTTCTCCCCTTACTCCCCGGACACCCTCCTTACATTCCCCTTACTCCTTCCTTACTCCTCCCTCTTCTTTCCCTCTACCTCCCTCCTTGGTGTATGCCTTTATTCGAGTGTTGTTTGATCTGATAAAAGTAAAATGAACCAAGGAAAAAATAATAATAATAATAATAATTAAAAAAAGAACCACCGTATATAAATACATTCTTGTTCTTATTAAAACTATGTTAACACCCCCCCACCCCCACCCCCACAATCCCCATCCCTAATCCTCCCGACTTCCCAGGGCCCACACCTGGCACTACCTTCTGTCTAAAATATCTTGTATACATATGGATTAAAAAATAAAAGTATATATCAAAAGAAAAGAAAAGCAGAGAAAGAAAAAAAAAAAGGAAAAAAGAAAAGAGAAAAGAGAAAAAAGAAAAAAAAGAAACCACTCTTGTGTTGATCTCAGCCCCCCATCTTTATCTATACTTAAATAGTATAAATCATTCTATCTATATTTTATTCTCGTCTCTTACTTCTTTGCTATTTACCCCAACCTTCTGTAGACTCTCCCGTTCCCTTCCTAAACCTCATGATCCCTTCCAATAAAATTTAAGCAGCGTGGTTCATGCCATATATTCAAATATAACTTTACAGACAAGTAATCAAACTTTCCCTTCTAGTAAAATTTAAACAACGTAAATGATCTTTCTTTACCCCTTTTTCAAACAGTAATTCAAAATAATAAATAACTTAGTTCATTCCACATGCATTTTACCCTCATCCCTCACTTGTCTGATATTTACCACTATCAAATTTATACTAGCATTTGTTTAAAATATAACTCAAAGTGATTTGTAGCATGAATCATTCCACATATTCCAATAATACTTTCAGCAAGAGTCAGTTAACCTTCTATTTTAAGGTAGTCCCTTCTAACAGAGTTTAAACAACATAAATCATTCTGCATTCTTTTTACAGTTATCTTCCCAAGCGGCTTCCTGTTCTAATAAGCTTTAAACAACGTAGATTTTGCCCTCTTCCTTGCTTGTCTGATATTTACCACAAATAACGTAGTTCATTCCACATGCATTTTACCCTCATCTCTTGCTTGTCTGATATTTACCACTATCAAATTTATACTAGCGTTTATTTAAAAAGTAACTCAGAACTATTACAACCAACTTTCCCTTCAAATAAAAGTTAAATAGCATGGATCATATTCAAATAATACTTTCAGCAAGAGTCAGTTAACCTTCTATTTTAAAATAGTCCCATCTAACAAAGTTTAAACAACATAAATCATTCCGCATTCTTTTAACCACTATCAAATTTATGCTAACGTTACTTTAGAATCTAGCTCAAAGTAGTTTCACCCAGCTTTCCCTTCTGATAAAAATTAGTCCACTTTTTCTACCGGAGAGAGGTCTCAAACCCCCATTCAGTCCTCAACTTTAGGAAGTCTTTTGAAGTATCTAAATTCTCGATCTGCGTTCTTCTGCTTCTCTGAGGGAGGAGGGGCTGCCCCCTCCATCTTGCAGCCGCATGGCCAGCCGTTTGCTTTCTCCTTCCGCTTGTCTCTCCTCTCTTCCAAGCGCGTCAGGAAGTCCCGCCTTCAGAATCCTACAATAGAAATCTTGAGCCTCCGAAACAGAGTTAAGACGAAATCTTTGATTCTCAAATGTAACTGTAATACCGGCAGGGGCCTCCCATCTGTATCGAATCTGTTGACTCCTAAGCTCCTTAGTTAAAAAGGTGTAATCCCTTCTTGCCTTCAACATCTGAAAAGGAATATCTTTGAAAACAATCAGGTCCTGGCCTTCAACTCGAAAACTGTTATTATGAAACTTTTGCACAATCGCATTTCTAGATTCTTTTGTGGAAAAATGTATAATTATGTCCCTCGGGAGTTGTCGCTGTTCCGCTATCAATGAGTTCTGGCGATAGATTTTCCGAATCTGCCAATCAAAGTTAAGTCCCGGGCTTCCCAGCGCATGGCTGAAGGCTTCAGCAAAGGTCTGTTTCAAATTCTCTTGCTCCTTTTCACAGAATCCTCTGACTCTAATTGCAAATGCCTTCCTATTAAAATTTAACATCATAAGCTGTTCTTCGTTATTTCTAATTTTTTCTTGTAAAATTTGAATATTGGTAGTCAAATTAAAATTAGCCTTCTCCAGACTTTCCAATTTGTTCTCTATTTCAGCAGAGTAGTCTGACAGGGCAGACACGGCTGCAAACGTATTCGCCTTCATTTGATTAACTTTAGATTTTAGATCATCATAAAGTTCCAATACAAATTCCCTAATTTCTTCCTTAAAAGCATTAAACATTTTAAAGAGATATTCCTGTGTTAAAAATTCTCCAGTAGAGGGCGTAGGAGACAAAGGCTG
Organism: Thamnophis sirtalis; assembly: GCF_051295495.1. NCBI lineage: Eukaryota > Metazoa > Chordata > Lepidosauria > Squamata > Natricidae > Thamnophis > Thamnophis sirtalis. The sequence continues at coordinate 90,601,655 of NW_028261387.1, forward strand.
TGTTTCCAGTAAACATTCTTTAAATTCTTTAGACACATTTGTAGCAAGACGCTTCTTTGATCTGGGTGCCATAATAAATAAACAAGTAAGCAGCGCTTCGCTCCCCTCTATTTCCAAAGAAGAAGAGTTTATTTTGTTAAGGAGCGGTCTGCAGGAAGATAACACCAGCTAAGTACATCCAGTATCAATCATCCACGGAGAGAAATCGCCATTTTGAGGTCTATTTAGACAAAGAAGTCTTTAAGACGAATGGTGCTGGTATTTAAGATAGTAATAAAAGCATAAATCTCACAGGGGTGGTACCCTCCCGTATCAATTCTAGCTTGAAAAAACTTTGTTTTGTCCTGGGGGGGGCTAGCCTGTCTGGGGCTGCCAAAAAAAAAAAAGGCAGCTGAGAAGAACTGGCCGGAGATAAAAGCTCCGCTTCGGCTGGATCTAATCTCTTCCACAGCCAAAAAAAGAAAAAGGCTGTGGCTTACGAATAGACCCTAGTCTACGGAGCTATCCTCCCTGCCCCTTTCTTAGCCAAAAAGGGGTGCTATCTATGATCTTATTTAGATATACAGACCAGATCTCTGAGGAGCTCGGTGGAGCCCTCCTCGGCAACAGGCCACGCCCCCAGGAAGCCCAGAAAGCAAAAATTCTGATGGGCTGTGGGTGACCTCCAAACATATGGATTCATGAAAAAGCAAATATTCATAGTTCAATGTGGAAGAGAACAGTTCCAGAAATAGAATAAAATCTCCATAGCTGAGGGTTGAATTGTGGAGTCCTTGCTGCTCTCTGAGCTTGGTTTTTTTTATGTAGACACTAGCTGGATACCCATGCTTCATGATGAAACTATGTGATCGGGTAATGTAGGAGATATCTGGTTCACTCCAGTTCAATCTATCGACTCAATGGTGGTCGGAGATTGAAACACATAAGGGAATATCGCTCCCGCCACCTTGAGTCTGGAAGCAGTTCCATAGGTGGACATTTTGATGAGGTACCGACGTTTAGTACTGCAAGGAGCCCCAGACTGCTTCTGAGTGAAGGAGTGGAACGTCTGCCAGTTTGAACTGAGGTAACAGAATGTGAGGCAACTGGCAGTTGGATCAGAATTCTTTTCAGGTGGGGAGGGGGAGTAGAATTCCTTAGCATCATAATGTGTTAATTACTGTATAGGAAATACTAATGATCTGATGGTCATTTCGAAAAATCCTTTCTTAGAGAGGACCTAGAAGCCAAGAGGAACATACATGCCAAATTTCAAGTTTGTAGACTTTACGGTTCTGGAGATTTCGTGATGAATGAGTGGCATTTGGCTTTTATCTAGAGAGATTTCATGACCCAGCTAGGTTATATCTTCAGTGCTGGAAGGGAGTGGGGTTCATTCTCTGTATATATGCAGTAATGTGCTCAGAAACAACCAATAGACTACAGGCAGTCCTCGACTTACAACCACAATTGAACCTCAAATTTCTGTTGCTAGATGCGACTGTTGTTAAGTCAGTTTCCCCCCATTTTACGACCTTTCTTGCCACCATCGTTAAGTGAATCACTGCAGTTGTTAAGTTAGTAACATGGTTGTTAAGTGAATCTGGCTTTCCCAATGACTTTGCTCGTCCGAAGGCCGCCCAAAGAGGCTCACGTGATCTTGCAACCATCATAAATATGAACCAGTTGCCAAGCGTCTGAATTTTGATCATATGACCATGGGGGTGCTGCAACAGTCATGTGAACAAATCACTTTTTTCATTGCCATTGTAACTTTGAATGGTCACTAAATAAACTGTTTCAAGTTGAGGACTACCTGTATTAACCACACGGCATCACTGTAGTATATAAACCAAGAAAAGTCCTCCAAAATACTTTAAGTAAAAGAGCCAGTTGCCCAAGAAAAGAAACAGAAGTCCTCTACAACTAACAGTGTAAGGACTGTAACAGTCACTATGTAGGACAGATAAGTAGAAGACTAGCAGTAATTGGACACCAATTAGCAGGTAGAAGGCATGATGGAAAGTCCTTGGCAGACTTAACCATAATTTCAGCTGTGAAACTATGAGTATCCTAGACAAGCTAAATCCCCCCCAAAAAAACAACCCCTAAAGAATTCCTGGAATCCTGGTACTCAGACAAATAAGCCATCAACCGGCACATAGAGATAAATGATATGTACACACTATTCAAAAGAGACAATGAAAAGGTTAAAAGGAAATAAAAAGACTGGAACACCTCCCTGGTCAGCAATCAACACCCAGACAAGGAGAGCTTAACACTGGGATTAACACCTGACACACAACCAAGCAATAAAAAAAAGATATGGAGACTCTAGAAAGAGTGCAGAGAAGAGCAACAAAGAGGATTAGGGGACTGGAGACTAAAACATGAAGAACAGTTGCAGGGACTGGGTATGTCTAGTTTAATGAAAAGAAGGACTAGGGGAGACATGATAGCAGTGTTCCAATATCTCAGGGGCTGCCACAAAGAAGAGGGAGTCAAGCTATTCTCCGAAGCACCTGAGAGTAGGACAAGAAGCAATGGGTGGAAACTAATCAAGGAGAGAAGCAACTTAGAACTGAGGAGAAATTTCCTGACAGTTAGAACAATTAATCGGAGGAACGGTTTGCCACCAGAAATTGTGAAATCTCTAACACTGGATTTTTTAAGAAGAGATTGGATAACCATTTGTCTGAAATTTATGGGGTTTCCTGCCTAAGCAGGGGGCTGGACTAGAAGACCTCCAAGATCCCTTCCAACACTGTTATCCTATCCTATCCTATCCTATCCTATCCTATCCTATCAATATCCTAATTGTTTACTAACTCAGGCAAACAATCAACTTAATCAAGGACCTAACAGCAAGAAAACAACATTTCCACAAGCACTGACAGAGCAAACTATGGCATATAAATAGAGAGCAAATTCTACTTCCTTCTAGCACTGATGAGGTTACCTAGTTGGGCAATGAAACAAGCACATGAAAGAAACCAAGTTCAGAGAGCTCCAAGAACTTCAGAGTTCCAGAAATGCATAGATAGCAATAGCAATAGCAGTTAGACTTATATACCGCTTCATAGGGCTTTCAGCCCTCTCTAAACGGTTTACAGAGTCAGCATATCGCCCCCACAGTCTGGGTCCTCATTTCACCCACCTCGGAAGGATGGAAGGCTGAGTCAACCTTGAGCTGGTGAGATTTGAACCGCCAAACTGCAGATAGCAGTCAGCTGAAGTGGCTGCAGTACTGCAGCCTAACCACTGCGCCACCTCGGCTCTAGATGATGTAATAAGCTGGAAATTAGATGCAATTTAGTCATGCACAGTACATTAGCCTATTGATTTCAGTGGGGTTTTAGTTTATTTATTTCAAGTATTGTTAAAAATGAAAGATATATAATAGATAATAGAAGATATGTACGGTAGATAATAGAACAAAAATAAAAGTTATTGATACAAGAGAATATTCGTAGCTCAGCATGGAACTGTGGGGCCCTTGGTGCTCTCTGAACCTGCTGATTTTCTTCCAGATGTTTCATTACTGAACTAGATAGCCTCATCAGCAAATTCCACTACCTTCTGACACTGATGATGTTACCTAGTTTGGTAATGAAAGGTCTGCAAGAAAACCGCCAAGCAGAGTGTACCAAGGACCCCACAATGAAAGTTATGTTGTACCCTTAAGAGTAAGAGGTGAATTTGTAAAAGAAATTTGAAAGTTGTTTTTTATCATCCTTTCTTTCCTCTCTGCAACTGTTTCTCTCATCTTAATTATTACTTTCAGTTAATTTTTATTTATTTATTTATTAATTAGACTTATATACCGCTTCATAGGGCTTTCAGCCCTCTCTAAGTGGTTTACAGATTTTTTTAGCAAATTGTGTCAGCAACTTGCCCCCACAGTCTGGGTCCTCATTTCACCCACCTCGGAAGGATGGAAGGCTGAGTCGACCTTGAGCCGGTGAGATTTGAACAGCCGAACTGCAGATCGCAGTCAGCTGAAGTGGCCTGCAGTGCTGCACCCTAACCACTGCGCCACCTCGGCTCTTTTTATCTTTCTTGTTTAAAAATCTGATTAATTTATCAACGAAAGGGTGAAACCATCTGGAGGCTGGGTGGAAAAAGGAACATTTATTGAAATGAGTTATCAACAACTTCCCTTATTCAGATATTTTTTTTTAAGCCAGTAGGATATCATATGGGCTTCTTATTAAACAACATTTGTTGTTTTGATTTTACGTGTTCATTATGATTTGGAAGCTGCCTTCTGTGGCTTAACATATGGTGGGAACTTAGTTGTGGCTTATTTAATAGACTGGATAGTGCAATTTATGGACCTGTAAGCTGTCCAGAAATACAAAGTAAGATAATTGAAATAAATAAATGCCCCGATAAATGTCATTTTCTGGTGAATATCATCAGTACTAGAAGGGAGTGGAGTTTGCTTTTATTTTCATATCTTCGTGGCTTATCCTGTCAGTGCTGATCAGTTGCTTCACAAAAAGTGTTCTCTGCCTCAGGCAGAGAACAGCTATTCTGCACTCCTCCCTCAGATGTTCTTTGAAATACAGTTTCCCAGCATTCCTTTTTTTAAAAAAAGGTATTTATTGAATTTTCTAATATTTAAAAGACAAAACACAAAACACAAATTTACACTTATAATAGCTTTTCCATATCAGTATCCATATCTTTCGTAACAATCTTCTTTACAAAAAATTATATCTCTTTATCATTATCCTTATTTAATACGCACTATATATTATACTTTTACCGTTTGTACCTTACGTTTTATGCTTACTCTCAAGCCAGGAATGTCATCTATTCCAAATTTGATAGTACTTGGTTTCTTCCCTCTCCTTCATTTCCATAGATAGTCTATCCATTTCTGCACATTCATAGATTTTCCTTCTTATAATTGGGTCTGGGGGAAGAAACAATGGGTGGAAGCCAGTGGTGGGTTGCTAACCGGTTTACTACCGGTTCGCTCGTGCTCACACGCAACACTTCTGCGCATGCGCAAAAGCGTCTGGGCAGGTGGGCAGAGCCTCCCGCCACCGCCACTACCGGTTCGGCCGAACTGGGCCGAACCGGGAGCAACCCACCTCTGGCGGAAGCTTGTCAGAGGGAAATCCAACCTGGAAATAAGGAGGAATTTCCTGACAGTGAGAATGATTAATCAATGGAATAGCTTGCCACCTGTAGTTATGGATGTGCCCCCCCCGCTCGAGTTTTTCAGGAAGAGATTGGATAATCATTTGTCTGGCATGGTATAAGGATTTCAGCCTTGGGCATGGGCAGGGGGTTAGACTAGAAGACCTCCAATGCCCCTTCCAGCCTTATGATTCAATTGTATGGTAATGGATGTTAGAGATAATGATAACAATAATGATTTCCCTGCCTTGAACCAGAGTTTGGAAATTCAGACATTTTTTTTCCACCAAGCACCATCTCTTGATCACTCAAACAGTAATGGATCTTCTTCAAACAATGACACCAGTATGTGTCCACACCAGTGGTGGGTTTCAAAAATTGTTCGAACCTACTCTGTGGGTGTGGCCTCCTTTGTGAGAGTGGCTTGCCACCCATGTGACCGGATATGAAGATGCCGACGACACTTGTCAGAACCACCTTAAATTACCTCACACACAGCACTGGCATGCATAAGAATAGGATGTAAACTTGTTTTTTAAAAGGCATCTTTGGTTTGCGTTGAAACAACTTCAACACACGCAATGTTCTGATTGCACCACAAACGCAGTAGTCATCCTTACCTTTCACAGAGGCCCTGAGTTTTATAAATATGAACATGATAGTGTAGAATAATCACATCCAAGGACCAGTGGTGGGTTTCAAAAGATTTTGGAACCTCTTCTGTAGGTGTGGCCTGCTTTCCGGGTCCACTGGTGGAACCTCTTCTAACCGGTTCAGTAGATTTGACGAACCGGTTCTACCGAATAGGTGCCAACTGGTAGGAACCCACCTCTGGTCCACACACACACAGACACACAGAGGGAGGGAGGGAGGGAGGGAGGGAGGGAGAGGGAGAGGGAGAGGGAGAGGGAGAGGGAGAGGGAGAGAGAGAGAGAGAGAGAGAGAGAGAGAGAGAGAGAGAGAGAGAGAGAGAGAGAGAGAGAGAGAGAGAGACCAACTGAAATGAGTAACAGGAGACCCTCCTATCCCCGTATCAACTCTTTGTAAATAAAGCTTGCGAATTGTCAGCTCACTTCCCAGTTGTGCATCTGTGCTGGGAATGCAAAGCAGCCTCGGTTGAGCTCTGACTAAGCTGAGTCAATCATTCAAAGGATTAAAAAAAGGCCAGGTTGAAAATGTCTCCTGGACACCCTCAAAGGCCTTGTGTTGGCAGGGTGGCTTCTGCCGTAAATGAAGCTGGAAGGATTTCTGCCTTTCCTTTCCCCAGCACAGAGAAAACCAGGGATTGCTTTCTTTTATTCTAGCCATTTCGGTTGCAAGTGATTGGAATACAGATGAGGGCTGATGAAGTCAGGAGCACTTTGTGAAATGAGAATGGGACACACACACAGACACACACAAACCTATTACTGTAATAAGCCACCCTCCCTTGTATATCCGTGCTCACATTTAACAAAGTCCCCTGCATCTGGCATGACCAAATAAAGGCAGGCAGAGTTAAGAGTGCTATTTCCCATTGTTGGGAAATGGAGGTTGGATGGCTGCCAAGGCAAAGTTTTTAGCTGTTCTCCTGTGCCGACAATAGCAGGTCAATAACAGAATAACAGAGACCCTGGAGGTCTTCTAGTCCAGTGTTTCTCAACCTTGGCTACTTGAAGATGTCTGGACTTCAACTCCCAGAATTCCCCAGCCAGCGAATGCTGGCTGGGGAATTCTGGGAGTTGAAATCCAGACATCTTCAAGTGGCCAAGGTTGAGAAACACTGTTCTAGTCCAATCCCTTGCTCTGTCAAAATCCTCCTGAATTAAGAGTCTTATCTTCCAAAAATTTTAGCTATTCCTTCCAACTTGGTGTCATCCGAAAATGTGATCACCTGTCCCTTCAATCCCCATAGAGGTTGAAGAGCAGTGTGTGCCCAAGACAGAACCTTTAACAGAATAACAGAAGGGACCTTGGAGGTCTTCTAGTCTAGCCCTCTGCTCAAGCAGGAGACTCTATAGTAAAATGGCTGTCCAATTTCTTTTTTAAACACCTCCAGTGTTGGAGCATTCACATCTTCTGGAGGCAGGTTGTTCCACTGACTAATTGTTCTCACTGTCAGGAAATTTCGTTGCTCCTTGACTAGTTTCCATCCGTTGCTTCTCGCCAGTGATGGGTTCCGGATCCCGTTGCAAAGAGAACAGTGCAACGGGACTGGGCACCCACCACATGAACATGGGCGGTGCGCGCGCATGCATACTTAACGCCCACGACGCCTCCGTGATGCTCCAGCTGCTCAGTGGAGCATCGTGCAGGCGCTGTAAGCTCTGTGCGCAGGCGTGGAAGCCCTGAAAACTTCAAATACGGTAAGGAGCACGGGCGGGCGGGTGAGCCCTCCGGAGCAGAGTACCAGAATGATACCTGGTGCCCCCGGCAGGCACCTGTACGCCCGTACTGGGGCATACTGGTCGTAACCCACCACTGCTTCTCGCCCTGCCTTCAGGTGCTTTAGAGAATAGCAGGTCAGATTCATCCAGGGAACAGCACTGGAGAAGGACAGGAAGAGAGTTTAGAGAGAGTTTTATTTCATTTGTATGCCGCCCTTTTCCCTGAAGGGACTCAGGGCGGCTCACAACTCAAGCAAGGGAAGGGGAATACAGACTGTTGACAACAACACAAAACAATACATAATTTAAAACACACAACAGTCATACCATTCGAGATAGGGGCAATGATTCTTTAGCCCCAGGCCTGTCGGAACAGCCAGGTTTTAAGGGCTATGCAGAAGGCCTGGAGGGTGGTGAGGGTGCGAATCTCCACGGGGAGTTCGTTCCAGAGGGTCGGAGCAGCAACAGAGAAGGCTCTCCTCCAGGTAGTCACCAGTCGACACTGGCCGGTGGATGGAATTTGGAGGAGGCCAACCCTGTGCGATCTAATTGGTCTGGTGGAGGTAATTGGCAGCAGGCGGTCTCTCAAGTACCCAGGTCCAGTACCATGAAGGCCTTTATAAGTGACGACTAGCGCCTTGAAGCGTATCCGGAGACCAATAGGCAGCCAGTGCAGCTCGCGGAGGATAGGTGTTACATGGATGAACCGAGGTGCACCCACAATTGCTCGCGCGGCTGCATTCTGGACAAGCTGAAGTCGCCGAATACTCTTCAAGGGCTGCCCCATGTAGAGCACGTTGCAGTAGTCCAGTCTGGAGGTCACAAGGGCACGAGTGACTGTTGTGAGAGCCTCCCGGTTCAGGTAGGGACGCAACTGGTGTCTTTATGCTATTTTCCCCCACTCTCCCTTAAGATAATCAGGATTTAGTTCTCAATGGGGTTTCGTTATCCCAGACAAATCCCTTGTGCAATCTGGAGTTTCTCCTACACTCATGATTCCTGCTCGAAGAACAGGGTGGCAGTGGTGGCTAGGAGAGCCTTTGTGTTGCGTGCCAGTTTCACTCTTTCCTGGATTGTGAGGCCCTACAACCTGGGCTGTCATCCTCTTTTTCTTTCCTTCTATTTTCTCAGCATTCTAGATTACTCGAGAAACAGACTTCATGCTGTTATCCAAGCCTGATTTCTGATATCTCCAAGGTCTTCTTTTCTTGCAACTTAAATAGTGGTCGGCTGCTGGGGGGGGGGTGTCTCAGGGGTTCCGGAGAACCTCTAGCTAAGATTCTTTGCAGTTTGGAGAACCCCCAAATCCCACTCCTGGCTGGCCTAGTGTCAGGCCATCTTTTCTTTTGGATCTTTGGCCTGCCACACTTTCTATTCTTCTACTATGCATTTTCTATTGTGGGAAAATGGGAGACGGGAATGGTAGGAGTGAGATGTGATGTAGCCATAACAACATTCTTTCTAGAAAGCCAAGGTCATCCTTTGTCTTTGCACTTCTGCACCTGACCGGAACTGGATGGGTGGAACTGCCAGCATGGCAGTGGGAGATTGGACCATGGGATGGACTTGTGGGTGTGGGGGGCAAGATCTTGAACTATCAACTGGGTGGGGAAAACCAGGAAGCTTTCAGATTCGGGTTTCCCCAGATGTGCCAACATGACTCTCTTAATAAATTGGAACTTATAGCAATACTTTGCCTTGGACTCTGATTTAATTTGGGATGCTATTTGGAACCTGGCACCCAGCCCAGCCCACCCCTCCCAGGAGTCCCCATGTGGTCCATTTTGGATGCAGGCAAGTGCTTGGGGACTCAGGGAGGGTGAAAAACAGGCCTAGTGGAAGTTTGGGAAGGCCAGAAACAGGCTGTTTCCAGCCTCCAGAATGCCTCCGGAGCCTGGGAAGGCCGTTTTCATCCTCCCGGAGGCTCAAAAAAAGTCTCTGGAGTCTGGGGAAGGCAAAAACACCCCACCCACCATGGTGCAGGAGGCCTACTAGGCCACGGCCACCACATCCACGTCCATCCAGTAGCAAGGCAGGGAAGCCCTTGCTAAAATTTTCAAAGCCCGCCCCTGAACAGAAGCTTCTGTTTTTCTACTCTCTTCTCAAGATGGTTGAGGTTCACTTTCACATTTCTCGTGAGCTGGGGAAATAGAAAATAGAGAACACGTGGGTCCCTCTGAGATGTAATTGTCCATAAATAAATGCATCTTAACCCTGTCCATCTTTTCTTTGAATTAGGAACTCATTCTATGGATTTGTCTTCCTTGTGCAGGGCAATCCTGGGCGAAGGGGCCTCCAGGGAGAACAGGGGGAGCCGGGCCCCAAGGTAAGTTGTGCGTGACATCAGAATGAATCAATAATTTATTGAGCGGGAGACTATGTGGGGCCAATTTGAAAGCAACCAACATTCAGTTGTCTGTGGAGATTCTCACTCATCCCAGCCATAGTTGTCTCACAGGTGCCTTTTCAAAGGCAACTGGAATATATTTTCCCTGAGGAGAAGGAAGAAGAAGTTTCGCTTCTCATCCAAGAAACTTCATTGGTTCTGGCAGGACGGTGGAGGTGATGGAAGGATACAAAGCTATGAAGGATGTGAAGATATGAAGGATGCAAAGATACGTAGGTGTTGTGGCCATTGGAGCTGCCACCAGGCTCCGACAGCGAGGGGCCCTATGAGCTGGCTCTGGAGGATGTGGAGGACTCTGGACAGGGTTCCGACTCCGAGCAGGGCACAGAGAGGCTGGTTGGCCACCAGGAGGCGCCTGAGCCTTGGACCAGTGGGGAGGAGACAAGGGAGTGTGAGCCTGAGGTCAGCAATGAGTTTTTCCTGGATGCCCGGCACCGAAGAGCTAATAGGCGTCAGGAACAGTTGCGCAAGTACAGGAGGTAATTGCACTCAGCTGGTGGTCATTAGGCTCCTCTCCAGACTATAAAAGGACTGCTTGTGCACACGCCCCTCTTGCAGAAGTCAACGCAGGAACTCATGTCGGAGAACATTATTGTGAGCTTGGCAGGCTGGATTGCTGCCACGGCTTATCTGTCCTGGATTGCTGCCCAAGCTTGTCTGTGCCGGTTTGCTGCCAAGGATCTGTCTGTCTGTTAATTAAATGCTGTAACTTATCTTTGGCTCGGAATGTGCTTTGGTGTGGGACGAGGGGGGTCAGAACACGTAGGATATGAAGATAGGAAGACATGAAGGATGCAGAGATATGAAAGACATGAAGGATGTGAAGGAGATGGAGATGGTGGAGGCGATGGAAGGATGACTGCAATGAAATGTGACCTTTCTATTGCCCCCACCATCCTGCTAGAACTGATGAAGCTTCTTGGATGAGAAGCAAAGTATCTTCTTCTTTCTTCCTCAAGGAAAAAATAGCCCAGTTGCCTTTTGAAAAAGCACCTTTGAGACAACCAACATCCACTTCCTCAACTGGTGTCTGACGTCAGGTCAAAGTTCAGTTAAACTGATTTATTGCTATAGTCCAGGCTCAAGAATCTTCTCAATTAGTGGTTAGTATCTGCTTAGAGTTAGATAACAGTCAGTGACACTCAAGGAGGGTTGGACTTAGTTCACTAGTGCCTATTTAGGGACTCTAGATTGTTAGCACCGCTTTATACTGCTTTGGGAAGACCACACGTAGAATATTGCATCGTACTTTGGTCACTACAATACAAAACAGATGTTGAGGCTGTAGAACGAGTGCAAAGAAGAGCAACAAAGATGATTAGCGACTGGAAGCTAAACCGTATGATGAGCGCAACAACTAGGTATGTCTGGTCTAGAGGAATAGAATCAAGATCACGTGAAGTGTGTTAATAACACTTTATAATGCCTTGGTAAGGCCACACTTGGAATATTGCATCCAGGTTTGGTCACCACGATGTAAAAAAGATGTTGAAACTCTAGAAAGAGTGCAGAGAAGAGCAACAAGGAGGATTAGGGAACTGGAGGCTAAAACATATGAAGAATGGTGGCAGGAACTGGGCATGGCTAGTTTAATGGAAAGAAGGACTAGGGGAGACATGATAGCAGTTTTCCAATATCTCAGGGGTTGCCACAAAGAAGAGGGAGTCAAGCTATTCTCCAAAGCATCTGAAGGCAGGAAAAGAAGCAATGGATGGAAGCTTATCAAGGAGAGACGCAACCTGGAATTAAGGAGAAATTTCCTGACAGTCAGAAAAATCAACTAGTGGAAGGACTTGCCTCCAGAAGTTGTGAATGCTCGAACACTGGATGTTTTTAAGATGATGTTGGATATCCATTTGTCTAAATAGTGTAGGGTTTCCTGCCTAAGCAGCGGGTTGGACTAGAAGACCTTCAAAGTCCCTTCCAACTCCGTTTTTCTAATTCTAGTCTAATGAAGAGAAGGACTAGGGGTGACATGATAACAGTCTTCTAACATTTGAGAGGCTGCCACAGAGAAGAGGGAGACAACCAGTGGTGGGATTCAGCCAGTTCACGCCACTTCAGGAGAAACGGTTGTTAACGTTCTGAGCAGTTTGGTGAACCGGTTGCTGGAAGAAATCATTAGGGCAGAGAACCGGTTGTTAAATTATTGGAGACAGCCTATTCTCCAAAGTGCCTAAGGATCCAACCTAGAACCAAGGAGAAATGTCCTGACAGTGAGAACAATTAATCAGTAGACTGGCTCGCCTCCGGAAGTTGTAGGTGCTCTGTTATTGGAGGATTTTAAGAAGAGATTGGACAATCATATGTCTAGAATGGCATAGGGTATCCTGCTTGAAAAGGATGTTAGATTAAAAGACTCTAAGATTCCTTCCAACTCTGTTATTCTGTTGTCCCTCTTTTCACTTCACCCTTAGGTTCTGCCCAGTGGTGGGATTCAAATAATTTAACAACCGGTTCTCTGTCCTAATAACAAGTTGGGTAGGCGTGGCTCAATGGTCATGTGACTGGATGGGTGTGGCCAACTCAACGTCACTCATGTCGATGGGCGCTTCACCTTAGCTGTTACGATGTAATAGGGGTTAACCGGAGAGGCAGTTTCTGTAAGCAGGTCAATAAAGATGAGGCTAGAAACAACACCAGAATGTTTCCTTCCTGCCTTCCTTACAGGATTAGCCCTGTCAAGTGGGAAAAAACAAAATGAAATTTCTTCCAACTTCCAATTTCTCCAAATTGTTTAGAAAGTTAACAACCGGTTCTCCAGAATAGGTGCGCACTGGCTGAATCCCACCACTGGTTCTGCCCCTCCTTCCCCCACATCTGCATACTTTTGGCTTTTAGATGATATGTTTTCCACCAGGACGAATCATCATAACCTGTATCATAAAAAGCACTTGTTATATAGTCCCATTTGTTTGCTTGGTTGGTTCAACTGATTAAACATTTAAGTTCCACGATGGAACCAGACTCGTTAAATGAGATACCTAGCAATCCATGACGAACAAAAGATATTGGAGCCACACAGTGAAGTCCCTACACAATTATGGAAGCTCCCTGAGAAACTTTCCATCAGTCCCAAAGTCGCTTTTTTCAAAAGGCAACTGGGCTTTTGTTTTTCCTTGAAGTCATTTGGCTTCTCATCCAAGAAGCTTCTTCAGTTCTGATTGAAGAATTGTCATTTCTGATGATCAGAACTGAAGAAGCTTCTTGGCTGAGAAGTGAAATGTCTTCAAGGATAAACCAAGTCCAGTTGCCTTTTGAAAAAGCAATAGCAATAGCAATAGCAATAGCAGTTAGACTTATATACCGCTTCATAGGGCTTTCAGCCCTCTCTAAGTGGTTTACAGAGTCCACATATTGCCCCCGACAACAATCCGGGTCCTCATTTTACCCACCTTGGAAGGATGGAAGGCTGAGTCAACCCTGAGCCAGTGAGATTTGAACAGCCGAACTGCAGAACTGCAGTCAGCTGAAGTAGCCTGCAGTGCTGCATTTAACCACTGCGCCACCTTGGCTCTGTCCCAAAGCATATTTGGGACAACCATGAATTGGATGACTGAGAATCTCCATAGATACTTACACCAGTCGCTGCCCAGCCTATGATCCTTATGTAAGCTCCTGATGGGAAAATAGACATTAATCTAGGAAATAAATATTTCTTTATGCAACACTAGCATATCTCGGAGTAAGATCCAGCCAATTCTTCCCAGCACATAGCTGTTTTCTGCGCACAGGGGAAATAATTCAAATATACCCTAACTTTCCCCAGCTGGCTGCAATAATATTCTTTGGGAAGGAACAATTGATTTTGCTAAATTCAGACGAAGCTCTTAATTCTCTTCCTTATCATTCAAAACTCACGAACTGAAGCTGATGGAGATATAAAAATCATTGGGTTTCCGAAAAGTTCTATTCTTCAGCTTGGGAAGCTTGTTTTGAAATTCTGCGTATCACTTTTTTTTCCCAACCTCTCAGTCTTGCCTTAGAGGACCTCAGAGAGGGATTAGAATCCTGAAGTTATTTTTGTTGTTTAGATTTCTTGGGCCTAAATTAGTCATTCAGATGTCTCCCAAAATGCTACAGCCTGGTTCCTTATTTTCATTGTCTCCTTTTAGCAAAATAAGTACAGGAGGGGGGGGGGAACCCCAGATTTCCCCTAAAAGATCCATTAAATTAGGCAGTATATGCAACTCTTTAGAAAAGCTTCTGCAGTGGAATTTTTTCTACTCCATTTGACAAGACAGTAGAAAGAGACTGGGATATACTTAAGGGAACAATTCCCAATTAATCTATTATACTGGAACACTGTTTTCGTTCTTTTTTTTTATTATTGCTGTGTGAGTCAGAAAGTGGTTGCCTTTTGTGAGGCTATGGCACAATGACCTTGGGAGATGGAGGGAAGAGGTGCTGCCTAGAGAACAATCAGATAACAGGGAGAGGAACTCACAGCTGCACAATCAGCAAAGATTGCTAAATTCCCCATCCTGGCTGGGGAATTATGGGAGTTTTTTTTTTTAATTTAATTTATTTGTATGCCGCCCTTCTCCGGGAGGGATTCAGGGCGGCGAACAACTCAAAGGGGGAAAGGGGACATAAAACACAATACACGTAATTAAAATACACAAGAATCATACAGTCATACAAGTCGAGAGGGGAGGGGAACTCATCAACCCCAGGCCTGCCGGCACAGCCAGGTTTTGACGGCTTTCCGGAAGGCCTGGAGAGGGGTGCGGGTCCGAATCTCCGCGGGGAGTTCATTCCAAAGGGCCGGAGCTGCCACAGAGAAGGCCCTCCCCCCGGGTGGTAGCCAGGTGGCATTGGCTAGTGGACGGAACCCGGAGGAGGCCGACCCTGTGTGATCTAACGGGTCTTTGGGAGGTAATTGGCAGCAGGCGGTCTCTCAAGTACCCAGGTCCAATACCATGGACAGTTAAAGTCCCCAAGTCTTAAAGAGGCCAAGACTGTAGACCACTATTCTGCACACAAGGAACGAGATTGATGCCTCACTGAATTCTTAGGAGGTAGAACCCCAAGCACCCCCAGGGGCGAGCTTCAAAATTTTTAGCAAGGAGTTCTCTCGGTGGGCATGACCCTGGTGGGTGTGGCCTACTTGGCTTCCTGCACCATAGTGGTGGTGAGAATTTTCACCCTACCCAGGCTCGAGTCCAGAGGCTTTCCTCTAGCCTCCAGGAGGGCAAAAATGGCCCGGAGGCCCTCTGGAGGCTGGAAATGGGCTTGTTTCCAGACTTCCGGGAGACCCATTTTCCCCCTTCCCAGGCTCCAGACCCTTTCCTTGAGCCTCCAGGAGGGTGAAAATGGCCTCTCCCAGATTCTGGAGGCCCTCCAGAGGCTCGAAACGTGCCCATTTCTGGACTTATGGAACTTCTGGGAGGCACATTTTTCACCCTCCCAGAGCCTACAGGCACATACCTGGTATCCAAAATGGGCCGCGTGGAGACTCCTGGGAGGGATGGGGTTGGGTGGGTGGGGCCAGCCTGTCCTTGTGTTGCAGCAGATTGAGGTTTGTAATCTACTTACGAAAGACCAGGACTCGATACCACAAAGGTGAGAGAAACAGGTTTATTTGATGCATCGAGTTCAACGTGTTCACACACCAAAATCTGAACTGCCTGGGCTCTGCCCAGGATGCTACTTTTATGCCGTGTTCCACACTGTGCATTCTCAAGGCGTTTCCATACACGAGACAAGCATGACATTTCGAAAAGGAGAAGTTCATTTGGAATGTTACAGAGAAGTACATAGGAGAAATACAAAAAAGAGAAGTTCCTATAATGTCTTAAGCTGTCAGCAGTTTTTACCTCTGTTCTATCTCTCACCCACGCCTGGCTTCCTGTGCTCCTCCTTTACAGGGTCTTGCCACACTGTTCAGCCCTATTTTTAATACTTATGAGGAAGTTGGAGAGAAAGTTCACTCCAGCTAAAAGTCAACTTTGGAACTCCAGGGCACTAGAATGAAAAGCCAAGCTAATATGAATTTATAAGGTCCATTCTAGTAAGACCACCTAACCTGGCCAGCCACTGGTGGGTTTACCTGTGCACCCCCTCCTGCATCATTCCCCCCCTTTGAAACTGCACCCAATCCTAAGATTACTGTGTAGTTTCATAAATGGCAGGTTCCTCTCCATTAAGCATGAGCCCAACATATTTGCTCGAGCGTCCTTCTTCTGAGCATCCCACCAGGGCCAGGACCTTTGCAGTAGCCCATTTCCTGCATTACTTGCAACTACCGGTTCAGCGAACCAGATTTAAATTAACATCTGGTTTGCCCGAACCAGTCTGAACCGGCTGAATCCCACCCCAACAAAATGTAATTCAATGCTGATAAACACACTTAGGCAAGAAAACCAAATAGACAGGTATAGAATAGATGGTACCTGTCTCAACAGTAGTAACTATGAGAGGGATCTAGGATTCCTAGTGTTTCATGTTGGAATAGAAGACTATCAAGATCCCTTCAAGCCCTATTATACAAGAAGAAATTGTTCTTAAAGTAAGACATGCCTCCAGCCCAAGGCTTGTCTATGACTTTATTACTAACTTCTGCTTTGCTATTTTGTTATGCCCATGGTGTATTTCCATCTTCTGCCTCCCAAATCAGTGTGAAAACCTCCGGAATGATCTAGAGTTGTGCAATAAATCAGTGGCTGGAAATAGCAAAACAACCTTGATATGCAATGTTGGAAGCTTTGAAAAAATAAAAAGTCAGAACTCCATCACCATGACTTCAGCACGTACCAAAGAGTGACTGAAGGAAGCAGAGGAAGCAATGACAAAATATAGATTTGGGTTTCTGGTCCCGGAACTCAATCATCATTTCATAGAAAAAAAGGGGCAAGGGAAGCAACCAGGATTCGCACAGAGTGTTATAAATAGTCCTCCGGCAGAGAATTAATTTGCCCAATGTTAAACCGGATTGTGACATCAAAAACTCTCAATTTAATTGTGAGGGCAGGTGTCAATTAAATCCACTACACTCATTAAATTTTATGTCATTCGCATGAACTTGTATTGTTTGCATCAATTTCTGACATTCGCGCGATTGTGCATGTAATGCGTTGAGTTATTCACAATAGTACGTCAGTACAATGCGGAAACGTTCGATTTAATGGACATCAGACCATTAAATGGAACTCAGAGTCAAACAAAAAAAATATACCAGTTATCTCTGAGCAACTGCATTAAATTAAGGCCTGTTAAATGGAGGTTATACAGTAACATCAACTTGATCCTCCATCACTAAAAGGTACATCTGTCAAGAAACTAAACCTCACTTCAAATCCTTATTTCAAAGCTCAGCTGTGATTTCATTAGATGTGTCTCCGCCAAGTTCTATCCTTGACGTTCTCCATAAATCCGTAGGCACAATTATGCTAACCTGCAATTTTTTTGGGTAAAGACGGCAAGAAATCAGCCAAATGTAGAGAGCACCAAGGAGCCATAATGATTCGTGGATTGGATTTGTAAGAGTGGAAAAATGACTTCTAGCCTTCTTCACTTTTGTCTTCCGCTTCTCTGAATTTGGTGTTAGCTGTTGTGGCCCACCAGCAGCCAGCAGAGCTGGCAGCAGATTCAGACAGTGAGGAGGTTGGGGAGGAACATGGGCCAGTCCTGGAGTCTTGGGAAGGCTCTGATGAGGGCTCTGTGTCGGAGGCAGAGACAGGGCTAGGGCCATATGCCAGTTATCAGCTGCCTTCAGAGTCAGACATCAGTGAGGCAGATGAACAGCTGGAGCCTGTTCCCAGGGTGCGCTTGCGCAGAGTTGCCAGACGAAGGGAACAGCTAAAGAACAGGGGTTGAGAGTAAGGCCACAGGTGGACGATGAATGGCCCCTCCCAGAGGGAATAAAAGAGGAGCGAAAGGGGAGTGGAGTTTGCAGGAGACAATTACTTCACTAAATTGGCTGGTGATTCTCTGAGACTCCTTGCTAAATTTTGCAGATATCGGCCTGGCAGCTCTCCAAGCCAGATAAAGTCTGTGACCGTAAATCCTCCCCTGAAAGACTTTGCTGGATGTGAATGAGCAGAATTCACAGTAAATTAATAAAATGTGTTTTTGTCGGGACCAGGAGTTTGCTTCATGCTGTTGGGAAGCCTCAGTCAGAACAGTAGCAAACCAAGACTGTATTAGTTTGGTATGCCTGGAAGATAATGTTTTTTCTGTGTTTCTTTGTTTTCTCTGATTCCTTAGGGGGAACCAGGTCCTCCAGGCCAAGCTGGACCAAAAGGACCAGGAGGACACCAAGGGACCCCTGGTTCACAAGGATTGACCGTGCAAGGCCCCATTGTAAGTTATTTTCTTTTCCTTTGAGGTCGGGTTAAAACATTGTAGTTTAGATACGAGCATAGCAAAAACCTTTTGGAAAAAGAAATAGGGTATTTTAAATCTCAGCAAGTTTGGTAATGGAGAAAACATCTCCTATATTGCCAGTTTAGTCGAGTGGTTGAGGCACCAGGCTAGAAACCTGGAAACTGTGAGTTGTAGTCCTGCTTTAGGCTTGAAAGCGGGCTGGGTGTTTTTGGGCCAATCGCCAGGAGAATGTGAGTTCTAGTCTCACCTTAAGCATTAAAATGGGCTGGGTGTCTTTGGGCCAATCGCCAGAAGAATGTGAGTTCTAGTCCTGCCTTAGACTTGAAAGTGGGCTGGGTGTCTTTGGGCCAATCACCAGGAGAATGTGAGTTCTAGTCTCACCTTAAGCATTAAAATGGGCTGGGTGTCTTTGGGCCAATGGCCAGGAGAATGTGAGTTCTAGTCTCACCTTAAGCATTAAAATGGGCTGGGTGTCTTTGGGCCAATGGCCAGGAGAATGTGAGTTCTAGTCTCACCTTAAGTATTAAAATGGGCTGGGTGTCTTTGGGCCAATGGCCAGGAGAATGTGAGTTCTAGTCTCACCTTAAGCATTAAAATGGGCTGGGTGTCTTTGGGCCAATGGCCAGGAGAATGTGAGTTCTAGTCTCACCTTAAGCATTAAAATGGGCTGGGTGTCTTTGGGCCAATCGCCAGGAGAATGTGAGTTCTAGTCTCACCTTAAGCATTAAAATGGGCTGGGTGTCTTTGGGCCAATCACCAGGAGAATGTGAGTTCTAGTCTCACCTTAAGCATTAAAATGGGCTGGGTGTCTTTGGGCCAATGGCCAGGAGAATGTGAGTTCTAGTCTCACCTTAAGTATTAAAATGGGCTGGGTGTCTTTGGGCCAATGGCCAGGAGAATGTGAGTTCTAGTCTCACCTTAAGCATTAAAATGGGCTGGGTGTCTTTGGGCCAATGGCCAGGAGAATGTGAGTTCTAGTCTCACCTTAAGCATTAAAATGGGCTGGGTGTCTTTGGGCCAATCACCAGGAGAATGTGAGTTCTAGTCTCACCTTAAGTATTAAAATGGGCTGGGTGTCTTTGGGCCAATGGCCAGGAGAATGTGAGTTCTAGTCTCACCTTAAGCATTAAAATGGGCTGGGTGTCTTTGGGCCAATGGCCAGGAGAATGTGAGTTCTAGTCTCACCTTAAGCATTAAAATGGGCTGGGTGTCTTTGGGCCAATCACCAGGAGAATGTGAGTTCTAGTTCTGTTTTAGGCATGAAAACCAACTGGCTGACTTCAGGCCATCATATTTTATTTATTACATAAATACAGTAATAAATAAAATCATGCTCTGCTAAGCTTCCTTCTTTGTTCCCTTGCTTTCTGCTGGGTTCTGAGTTTTGCTGGCTTATTTCATAGGTCATGAACTTTCTGGCTCAAGGAACGTCAGAGAATTGTGCAGCCAAATGAAGTCAGAGACGCTGACGCAAACCTGTAGTTTTATATAAATAAATATATTTTATATTTTTATTTAGAGTAAACAAGATAGTCAGGCATATCCCTACATCATGAGGTAAATCGTCAGAAAAACAGCACAAAGAGCACGCAGGAGAAAAAGGCGGGAGGAAAGGGAAACTCCCCCTTTATACCCAGCAACCAATCACAACGTAGATTGCCTCATGCAGGCGGTCTATGACGATTCTCCACAGCCAATGAGCCAAGATGGCGCAGTGGTTAGGGTGCAGTACTGCAGGCCACTTCAGCTGACTGTTATCTGCAGTTCAGCGGTTCAAATCTCACCGGCTCAAGGTTGACTCAGCCTTCCATCCTTCCGAGGTGGGTGAAATGAGGACCCAGACTGTGGGGGCGATATGCTGACTCTGTAAACCGCTTAGAGAGGGCTGAAAGCCCTATGAAGCGGTATATAAGTCGAACTGCTATTGCTAACTCACCATGGCCAACTCGCAATGGCCAACTTGCTGCAAGATAACTCATCGCATTCAACTCACTGAAGGACAACTCCCTGTGGGACAAGAGTTACACTAATATCCAAGAAATAGAATCATTAAAGAAAGGATGCACAAGAAGGGACAGAATGAAATGTGAATGGCAAAAATTAAAATGATTTTAATTTATTTGAAATAATGAAATAAATTGCTAAATTTTCCCCCAGAGAGTTGTCCCACAACAGTTGGTTGTGGTGAGTTGCCCTGCAGCGAGGTGAGTTGGCCATGGCTAATTGGCCATGGTGAGTTGGTCATGGTGAGTTGGCTGTAGAAAGTTGGCCATGGCAGGTTGTCCCATTTCGCATGCAGGCGCCCGCATTCTCCAACCAATCAACTACAACTGTGTCTTCTGGCCCATTATCCCCTTTACTGTTCCAGCTATTAAATTAAATATCTTAACAAGGAAGAATTAAATGAGATCATTCCCCATCCCGGACTCCCACTGAGCAGTCCAGCGCTGCTCCGGTGACTTATAGCACCTTCCTAGTCTCACCCAGCCATTATTGAAGTAATAAAAAGCCTGTCCTCAATAGTATTATTTTGGCATATCGGTATTTGGAGAACTCCAAAGATGCTATAAATTTCTAGTGTGGAAATAGATTGGCTTCAGCCAAAGAAAACTGCATTCAGATATCAAATTTCTGTGGAGTTGCCCTTAGGTCATATTTTCTGCTTGTGTTTCCAAAACACACTTAACTCCGATGGCTGAATTTTCTGGATTTCAGCACATCGAACAGCAGGCGATCCAGATTTTGTGGGTTTGTGATAGCATGCTTTATAATGTTATTTTTTTTTAAGTTTAAAACTTTTTAGTCTTAAATTCCTTCTGACTTGAATGTTAATGTTATTGATCTATTGTACAATGCCCAGAGTCCCTCTCAGAGGAATACAAATATAAATAAATAATTAAACCACCAGAAAAAATAAATGTGGTTAAAGCTAAACCATAGCATGTTGTCTGTAGAGATTTCCACTCATCCAGATCATGGTTCCCCCAAACCTGCTTTTTCAGGTGGCAACTGGACTATCTTGTTTCTTTTCCTTTTGGAGACATTTCACTTCTCATCCAAGAAGCTTCTTCAGCTCTGATTGGATGGTGGGGAATGGAAGGATTTATATTCCTGGTAGACAGCTGGTCATTTAGAGCCGAGGTGGCGCAGTGGTTAAATGCAGCACTGCAGGCTACTGCTAGATCAGCAGTTCAGCGGTTCAAATCCCACCGGCTCAGGGTTGACTCAGCCTTCCATCCTTCCGAGGTGGGTAAAATGAGGACCCAGATTGTTGGGGGCAATATGCTGACTCTCTGTAAACCGCTTAGAGAGGGCTGAAAGCCCTATGAAGCGGTATATAAGTCTACTGCTATTGCTATTGCTATTTGCATCCTTTTAGAAGATCCTTGAAGCACTTGGAGGTATATCTGTATCCTCAGGGTCATCCGAGTAAGGAACCAGCAGCATTCCCCACTATCTTGTCAGGAACCAGGAGCACCATTCAGGTGACCTGAGGACACAGATAAACCTCCAAGTGGCCTCAACGACCCTCTAAAAGGATGCAAATCAGTGGTGGGTTTCAAAAATGTTTGGAACCTCTAACATACCTCCCAGCGTCCAATAAGATCACACAGGATGGGCCTTCTCCGGGTGCCGTCAACTAGACAATGTCGTCTGGCGGCTCCCCGGGGGAGGGCCTTCTCTGTAGCTGCCCCGGCCCTATGGAACGATCTACCCCCAGAGATCCGGACCCTCCCCACTCTCTC
Source organism: Thamnophis sirtalis (assembly GCF_051295495.1). NCBI lineage: Eukaryota > Metazoa > Chordata > Lepidosauria > Squamata > Natricidae > Thamnophis > Thamnophis sirtalis. Next base: position 90,623,632 of record NW_028261387.1, read on the forward strand.
GGCCTTCCGTAAGTTTACTAAGACCTGGCTATTTCGGCAGGCCTGGGGCTGTTGACCTCTTGAATGAGGTCCAGCCCCACTAAGGCTGAGTGCATGATGTGTCTTTTAAACTTGCTTTGTCTCTCTATTTTAAATTTTTTAGTATTCTTTTAGAGTTGTTTTTATGTAAGCCGCCCGGAGTCCTTCGGGATTGGGCAGCATATAAATTCATTAAACTTTGAACTTTGAACTCTGTAGGTGTGGCCTGCTTTCCGGGTCCACTGGTGGACCCTCTTCTAACCAGCTCGGTAGATTTGACGAACCGGTTCTTCTGAACTGGTGCGAACCAGTAGGAACCCACCTCTGATGCAAATTATCAGCTGTCTGCAAGGAATATAAATCCTTCCATTCCCCACCATCCTTCTCAGAGTTGAAGAAGCTTCTTGAAAGTCTTCAAAAGAAAAAGAAAAAAGTCCAGTTGCCTCCTGAAAAAGGCAATTTTATTTATTGATATATAACTGCAGGTGGAGAACATATCCAACAATCTTTCCTCCTCCTATTTCCCCCCACAACAACGACCCTATGAGAGGGGGGTGGTCCAAAGTCTAGATTAGAACTCATGATTTCCAAGTTTCTAGTCACTAGACCATATTGGCTCTCATGCTGAACTTGGAAACCCTGGTTGAATTCCCCATTCATCTACTGGATGACTTTGGCCCATCCAGCTTCTGCAGGTGATGTTGGTAACAAAATAGCAATAGCAGTTAGACTTATATACCGCTTCATAGGGCTTTCAGCCCTCTCTAAGCGGTTTACAGAGTCAGCATATCGCCCCCAACAACAATCTGGGTCCTCATTTTACCCACCTCGGAAGGATGGAAGGCTGAGTCAACCTTGAGCCGGTGAGATTTGAACCACTGCAGATCACAGTCAGCTGGAAGTGGCCTGCAGTACTGCACTCTAACCACTGTGCCACCTCGGCTCTTACAAAAACCAGGAGAGGGATTGCTATGTACACCGTCTGATATGGTTGCGTGGAAAAAGGTAGGAAATTAAATGTGATGATTAAGTGAATGAAAAAGCACTAGCTGAGTCATTGTAAGGGATTATATGCCTCATAAATTTATTGTTTTATTTTTATTCAAGGGACCGCCTGGTCTTAAGGGCGATAAAGGGGACAGCGGAAGTCCAGGAATACAGGTAATTCGGTTGCACTTGTTTTTCTAATAGTTAATGTACCTTTCCTAACTTGGTGCTCTGCAACCATTTGGACTTGAGCATCCATAACTTGCAGCCGTATCCCCAAATTCCCATTTGATGGATGCTCAACATTTCTAAAAAGCATCAGGTTTGTGGAAAGCTAGTCGAATTTTGTCTGTTGTGAAATCTGGGTCTTCAGGTGCTTTCGAACAGCTCTGAAATGCCTTACTGTCTATGGGGATTCTCAGTCATCCAGGTCATGGTTGGGCCAAGGCTGTTTATTTTCAAAAGGCAACTGGACTTTGTTTTTCCTTGAAGACATTTCGCTCCTCATCCAAGAAGCTTCTTATGGTTCTGACGAGGGGTGGGTTTCAGCCGGTTCGCACCGGTACGCTAGAACCGGTTCGTGAAATTTAACATACCTTTTGGAACCCGTTCGTCTGGTGGCACAGTGCCAGAATTCTCCCTTCAGCCTGCGCCCCCTCGCTTGCTCCCCCTGCCCATCCAGTCACCACTTGCCCGCTCGCTCCGCCCATCCACAAAATGCTTTCCCTGCCCACCGCTCACTGATTGGCTGGCTCACCAATTGCCCGCCTCTGAGAAGGCGTGCGAGAAAGCCCATCCCTCCCAATTGCCCGAACATGTGAAGGAAGGAAGTTGCAGGTTCCTTTGCCTCAGCTACATGATCTCTTTTCGTTCTCTGTCTGCCTACTTCACTCGTTCGGGCAGCAGAGAATGAAAGGTGGTCGCGTAGCCGAGGGCAAATGAGCCTGCCGCCTCCTTCATTCCTTTCTTCTCTCAGCGCCCACCAAAGCGCTACGCCCGCTCGGCTGCCCTTGCTGCCATCATGGCCCCTCTGCATGCTCGGCCTCCGGCCTGAGTGGTAGCGAGCGATGGCGGCGCAGGGTGGCTGGCGGCGGCGGCTCCTGCTCCTGGGCTAGCCGTGGGTCATGCTGCTCAGTGGGCAGTGCCCTGACTCCCCTGCCACCACCGCCGCCACCGCTGAGCTACGTCAGCAGCAGCACCTCTCGCCTGCAGAACTGAGGCAGGGAAGAAGATCAAGAGACGCGGAGCCAAAGACTCCACTCCCTCCTTTCCCCCACCCCAGAGTGCCTCTGAGTCTTCTTTCGTTAGGGGTGTTACTTGGAACCCTGACATTAACCCGAATCTGACAATGTCTTTTCAGAGCCGAGGTGGCGCAGTGGTTAGGGTGCAGTACTGCAGGCCACTTCAGCTGACTGTTATCTGCAGTTCAGCGGTTCTAATCTCACCGGCTCAAGGTTGACTCAGCCTTCCATCCTTCCGAGGTGGGTAAAATGAGGACCCGGATTGTTGTTGGGGGCAATATGCTGACTCTGTAAACCGCTTAGAGAGGGCTGAAAGCCCTATGAAGCGGTATATAAGTCTAATTGCTATTGCTATTGCTATCTTATCTGGGAACTTCTTATGGGTGATTTCATAAATGATATATACGGAGCCCTTTGAAGGTTTTCTGAGCTGAGCCTGCAAATGTTACATTGCCCAGCCAGCTAACATTATCCTAGTTGGCTTACAAAAATGTCTGCAATCAAACCACCATGCTCAGAGAGCACCAAGGATTCCGCAGTTCAACCCTGAGCTACATGTTTTCTCTTCTGTTGAAATCATGTATTCTGTCAGCGCCAACAGGCCTTGGCAAACATGAATGATTAGAGGTTTCTTTTTCCCTCTTACATTTGTAAAAAATTGAATAAAACCACCAACCCAAAAAAAACCAGAGACAGAATAGATGTACGTACATGAAATAAACTTCCCTCAAGTGGAAAGGTTAAAATGAAAACATCATAGTTATAAAAACACGTTGTTGTTGTTTTTAACAAAAAGCAAAGCAGACAAATAAAGACTTTAAAAAGCATTCTGGAAAACTCCCTTCCTTTTCTCTGTATCCCCCTTTCCCTCGCCTGCTGATTGCTACTTAAATATGTTTGTTCTGTACTTAACATCTGTGACTTCAGGTAGTTCTTATGACCGCAGCTGAGCCCCAAATGTCTGTTGCTAAGCGAGACAATTGTTAAGTGAGGCTTGCACCATTTTACAATCTTTCTTGCAGCTGTTTGTCAAGAGAAACACTGCAGCGATTCCGTTAGTGTCGCGGTTGTTAGGTGAATCTGATTTCTCCATCGATTTTGCTTGCCAAAAGGTCGCAAAAAGTGATCGCATGACCCCAGGACACTGCGACGGTCATAAATACGAATCAGTTGCCAAGAGTCTGAATTTTGGTCATGCAACTATAGGGATGCTGCAATGGCTGTAAGTGTGAAAAAGGGTCATGTCACTTTTTTCAGTGCTGTTGTAACTTCAAACGGTCACTAAATGAACACTTGTAAGTCAAGGACTACCTGTACTGCGTATTTCTGTTTGGATTTTTTGGATGATTTATTTGTTTTTAAACAGTTTCTCTCTCTCTCTCCCTCTGTCTGTCTGTCTCTCTCTGTCTCTCTCTCTCTCTGTCTCTATCATATTTCTCTCTCTCTGTCTCTCTATCATCTCTCTGTGTGTTCTGTCTGTCTGTCTGTCTGTCTGTCTGTCTCTTTCTCTCTCATATTTCTCTTTCTGTCTCTCTATCATCTCTCTGTGTTCTGTCTGTCTGTCTGTCTCTCTGTCTCTGTCTGTCTCTCTGTCTGTCTCTCTGTCTGTCTGTCTGTCTCATTTCTCTTTCTGTCTCTCTATCATCTCTCTCTGTATTCTGTCTGCCTGTCTGTCTGTCTCTGTCTCTCTCTCTGTCTCTGTCTGTCTCTCTGTCTGTCTCTCTCTCATAGTTCTCTCTCTGTCTATCATCCCTCTGTGTGTTCTGTCTGTCTGTCTCTGTCTTTGTCTCTGTCTGTCTCTCTGTCTCTCTCTCTCTCATATTTCTCTCTGTCTCTCTCTCTATCATCTCTCTCTCTCTGGTCTGTCTGTCTCTGTCTCTGTCTCTCTCTCTCTCTCTGTCTCTCTCTCTCTCTCTCTCTCTCTGTGTGTGTGTGTCTATCTCTGTCTGTCTCTCTGTCTCTCTGTCTCTCTCTCTCTCTATCATATTTCTCTCTCTCTCTATCATCTCTCTCTCTGGTCTGTCTGTCTCTGTCTCTATCTCTCTGTGTGTGTGTGTCTCTCTCTCTCTTTGCCAAAACCATATTCTAGGCATCTTAGCTTGCCTTGCTGTGTAATATATAACCGGACATTTCTTTGGAAGTCTAATCACAGCAATAGGATTATGGAGATTTCTCAGCTGAATGAAGCTTTAAAATAAAGCTAGCATGATGTTATCCCTAAGGAACTGAATTTGACAACTCTATTTTCCTTGTTCCCACTTCTGAGATGTTCTCCTGAATTAAAAAAAGATCAAACATATTGTTGAAAGAAATGTCCTTCTGGGTTCAGCTCCAAGAGGGGAAAAAGACACTGGAGACACGGAGGTTGCTTGGAAAGATGGTTTAATGGTGGACAGGACCACATGCCTTGAGTCCTGAACAGAAAAGGTGATCACATGCTTCAGTGTTGGGTGAAGAAGAAGAGAGCCGAAGAGAGACAACAAGGAAGGGGCTTGCTGGGCTTTTTATAACCTGTTCAGTCCCACCTCTCTGTTTCCTGTTCCTGTGTAAGAAATGTATTCTGATTGGTTGTCAGACTCCCATGGGCCCATGCAGGGGCTACTCTCTAGGCTGTGTTTTGAATCCAGGTTTGGTTGAGTTCTCAGATGCCGTGTGGTGATTTGGGTAAAGGCTAATCATGCCTTAATCCTATCACCCTGGAGCTGAAAGAGAGAACTCTTCATTATGTAAAGGGACTGGCTTGGGCATCTTAACGGCCCATTGACAAACGGGAATGGGCAGAAAGCTGCAGGGAGCTATTCTGTCTTTTTAAAACATGTTTCTTCCTTTTCACATCCAGGGAAATGTAATAGTCTGGCTTTTCAATATTTCCTCGGATATTTCATTTTTCTAGGAGAGGGATGGGTTTTAACTTCCTACAGTATATTATAGGGCCTTTATTTGGAGAAAGGGGAAAACAAGCAAAGAACGTTGTGTTGTTTTTAGAAGATGGGGCCATTCTTGAAATTAAACTGCATTCATTCTGCCTGTAGGAAAGACGGAGGTTTTATTTTTATTTGGCATCTGAATGTTGCATTTTTCTGGTTCCCGTTTCCTAAACTTACATATGAACCCAAATGTTGATACAGGTAGTCGACTCACAACTTTGTTTAGTGCAAGGCAATTAATTGTTAAGTGAGTTTTGCCCCTAATTTGTGATCTTTCTGCCACAATTGTTAAGTGAATATCTGCTGTTGTTAAGTGAATCATATGGCCGTTAAATGAATCTGGCCTCCCACAGGAACTTCGCTTGTCGGAAGCTGGCTGGGAAGATTATAAATGGTAACATCATGGCCCTGGGACAATGCAGCTGCCATAAAAAGATGCCAGTTGCAAAGCAGCCAAATTTGGAGCGCGTGCCATGGGGATGCGGCAAAAATTGTAATTGTGAAAACTGGTCATAAGTCACTTTTTTCAGTGCCATTGTAAGTTTGAACAGTCACTAAACGAATGATTGTAAGCAGCCGTGGGTTTCACATTTTGTTACCACTGGTTCACCGCATGTGCGCCCGCTGACTTCGCTTCCCAGGCATACACACCCCTTCTGCACATGCGCCCGGCCTTCTGTGCATATGCTTTGCTCGCATGGACGCTTTCTACACATGTGCCCGTGATTTCCGCTACCGGTTTGGGTGAACCAGTCCGAACCAGCTGAATACTGCCTCTGGTTGTAAGTCGAGGATGACTTACAAAATCATCGACAACAGGGATAGGGCAAGTTTAACGCATCCATAATTAAAACAATTAAAACAGCAAAACAATTAGAGAATGTTTCATTTGCATTCTTTGGTTGTCCCTGGGAGGCAGATTCTGAGCTACTTCCCAACAAAACAATTCGGCAGTGGAACCAATGACTCAGAGAGGGGGTAGGCCGCCCTTCACTAAATGCTTTAGAGTCGACGCTGGTGCGGAAGCCATCAGCCATCTGCCTGTGATGCTTTAATTAAGGCATCTACTCCGAATAGGTGCTGGGCTTCCTGACCTGTGTCCTTTCCAGCGTTTAATTCTGTGATTCTATCTCGTAGCCACCACAGATTCAAAGAGACTTTGGCTGCAGGCTGGAAAAAAAACACATTCTTATTCAACCCGACACTTTCAAGAAGTCTCTCTTCTATTCTCCAACCAAACTTCTTTAGATACATAGATGAGTATGAGTTAGACTCTCTAAAATATATCATGTCCTTTTGTGTGTGCCTTATGTCCATTTTGTGTGTGTGTTTGTGAGTGTGGTATGGTGTGGTGTGCTGGGATGCTGGGTTTATTCCTCCTGAATTGGGGAAGAGAGTAAAATAAAATAAACATTTTATTTATCAAAGCAAATGTCAGTTACTAGCTGGATACCCGTGCTTCGCGACAAAACTATGTGATCAGGCTATGCAGGAGAAATTTGATTCACAATCCGTTGGCTCAGTGGTGGTCGGTGATTGAAACACATAAGGGAATATCGCTCCCACCACCTTGAGTCCGGAAGCAGTTCCGTAGGTGGAAGGCGTAGACATTTGGGTGAGGTACCGACGTTTAGTACTGTAAGGAGTGCCAAACCGCTCCTGAGGGAAGGAGTGGAACATCTGCCAATTTGAACTGAGGCAACAGAATGTGAGGCAACTGGCAGTTGGAACAGAGTTCTTTTCAGGTGGGGAAGGAGAGTAGAACTTCTTAGTATCAGAGAGTATTAATTACTGTATAAGAAATACTAATGATCTGATGGCCATTTCAAAAAATCCTTTCTTAGCAAGCACCTAGATGCCAAGAGGAACATATGTGCCAAATTTCAAGTTTGAAATTTCAAGACTTTATGTTCTGGACATTTCGTGATGAGTGAGTGGTATTTGGCTTAGCAATAGCTATAGCAGTTAGACTTATATACCGCTTCATAGGGCTTTCAGCCCTCTCTAAGCGGGTTACAGAGTCAGCATCTCGCCCCCACAGTCTGGGTCCTCATTTTACCCACCTCGGAAGGATGGAAGGCTGAGTCAACCTTGAGCCGGTGAGATTAGAACCGCTGAACTGCAGATAACAGTCAGCTGAAGTGGCCTGCAGTACTGCACCCTAACCACTGCGCCACCTCGGCTCTTTTATATATATAGATTTGCTTTGATAAATAAAAGCCTACTTATAAGATTTGGGCTCAAGAAGGTAATCCTTGACATAACCTTTTTTTTTTTAGTGACCAACATTACAACAGCACAGGAGAAAAAAGTGACTTATGACCAGTTTTCATATTTATGACCATTGCAGCAACCCCATAGTCACATTATCACAATTCAGAGCCTTGGCAACTGGCATGTATTTACGACAGTTGCAGTGTTAGAATCACTTAAAAACCATGTGTCTAACTTAACAACTGCAGTGATTCACTTAGCAATGGTAGCAAGATAGCATGTAACATGGGGCAAAACTCACTTAATAATTGTCTTGTTTAGCAATGGAAATTTGGGGTTCAAGTGTGGTCATGTCGAGGACTACCTCAGTGGTGGGATTATTATTTTTTACTACCGTTTCTGTGGGCATGGCTTGGTGAGTGTGGCATGGCTTGGTGGGTGTGGCTTGGTGGGCACGGCAGGGGAAGGATACTGTAAAACCTTCATTCCCTCCCCATTCTAGGGGAAGGATACTGCAAAATCCCACTTTCCTCCCAACTCCAGGGGAAGGATACTGCAAAATCCCACTTTCCTCCCAACTCCAGGGAAGGATACTGCAAAATCCTCATTTCCTCCCAACTCCAGGGGAAGGATACTGCAAAATCCCATTTTCCTCCCAACTCCAGGGGAAGGATACTGCAAAATCCCACTTTCCTCCTGATCATCTGGGACTTGGGAGGAAGCAAATAGATGGGGGCATGGCCAGCCAGAGGTGGTATTTGCTGGTTCTCCAAGCTACTCAAAATTTCCGCTATCAGTTCTCCAGAACTGGTGAGAACCTGCTGAATACCACCTCTGGACTACCTGTAACCAAGAAGTTATCATTGCTTTGCCTTGGAATATACCTTCTAAATCAGACTTGTGCTTATCTACAGGGTTTGATGGGTCCCCAGGGAGCGACAGGTAAAGATGGCCCTCAAGGATCAAAGGTAAAACTTAATTCCTTCAAGTTGACTCAACCTCCATACCTTCACAGTTATGTCCATGTAGTTTTGGTGCCATCATTCTAAATATGACTTGTTGATGCCTTTTCGGGGATAGTTTTTCAGCTCCTTTGCCTACAAGTCTAGTGATCTCCCACCCATGTCCACAGAATAGCAGAATAACAGAGTTGGAAGGGACCTTGGAGGCCTTCTACTCCAACCCCCTGCTCAAGCAGGAGATGCTATATAACATTTCATACAAATGGTTATCCAATCTCTTCTTTGAAAACCCCAGTAATAGAGCACCCAAAATTTCTGGAGGCAAGTCGTTCCACTAATTAATTGTTTTCACTCTCAGGAAATTCTTCCTTAATTCCAGTTGCTTCTCTCCTTTCTAAATTTCCACCCTTTGCTTCTTGTCCTGCCCTCAGGTGCTTTGGAGAATAGGTTGACCCTCCTCCTCTTTGTGACACTCCTCATATACTGGAATATTACTATCCTGTCACCCCTAGTTCTTTTTTTCCTTAAACAGCTTCTTACTGATCCTACTACACATGTAAGGTCAATCAGGTGATATTACCTGCTGAGATGAACTGGATTAAAATCCCTCTAATCATGCAGTCTAATGTTGGGCGAGACAAAAGGGAGAACACTTTGATCCTGCAAAGGAGTCAGGTGTCATATCCAGAAAGCATCTAATTATTAAATTAGCTCTACTATTACTCTCCTATTAATTCAAGCTGCCACAAGCGGATGCCCTGCTTGTGAAGCTACAATTGAAACTACAGCTCCCAGAATACCCTGCCACCTGTAATGCCATGTGGGGAAGATCTTGGGAGACAGGCTAGGACAGTGATGGTGAACCTTTTTGGCACCAAGTGCCCAAACCGGAAGGCACATGCACCGGAAACCCAAGAACAGCTGGCTGGCATGGGCATGCCTGTTTTTTTGGCCATTTTTCAGGCCATTTTTAGGTCATTTTTCAGGCCGTTTTTCAGGCAATTTTTGGCTTGTTTTAGGGTTGTTTTGGGGTCGTTTTCTGGACATTTTCAGGCCATTTTTGGATTGTTTTGGGGTCATTTTCTGAACCATTTGCCGGGCCGTTTTCTGGGCTGTTTTCTGGGCCATTTTTAGGTCATTTTCCAGCCGCCTTCAGGCCGTTTTCTGGACCATTTTCAGACCATTTTTCAGGCTGTTTTCAGGCCATTTTGGGCCATTTTTCATGCGCTCCAGAAGGCAGAAGAGCAGCTGGCGACAGTGGCATGTATGCCCATAGAGAGGGCTCTGTGTGCCACCTCTGTCACGCGTGCCATAGGTTCGCCATCAGAGGCTAGGAGGTAATGCCTATGGTTAGATAAGAGAGGGCCTAGCCCTCAGCTGCAGGATGGGAGGAGAAAGACCTATTCACATAGCTTTACAATAAAGTAGAATTAGTTTACATGGTTATGTTTCCTGCCTGGTCTACCTGATAAGGCTTGATGATGAAGCTTTCCATTCAGTCATGTCCAACTTTTGGCGATTCTGCAGTATGGACCAGGCCTCCCCACATCTTCTGACCTTCTCTGAGTTGTTCTGTGCTCTAGATGGTGTCGGCTTTGATGATGTCCAGCCACCATGTTCTTTGGTGGCCTGGTTTCCTTCTACCACTAACTCTGGTGACATGCCTGGTGTTACCCGCTCCAGTTCTTGCTCTCGTTTAATACAAGACCAGCGATGGCTGACCTTTTTGTCATCACGTGCCAAAAGCGTGTTTGCATGCGCATGATGCAATGCATGTGTGACTCCCCCATGCACCCCACAAACATACGCCCACCCCCCACATGCGTGTGTGACTCCCCCATGCTTCCCAGCCCTCTGTGCATGCGCCCCGCCCCCCATCGCCCATTTTCGGTTTCTAGGTTGGTGCAGGAGGCTTTCCAGGCCTCCTGCATCAAACTGGAAGCCAAAATGGGACACGGGGGCGCTGCGTGAGGCCCAAAATGCAATGTGAGTGCTCCCCCCCAAGCATGCGCCATGCCCCACAGACATGCATGCACATCTGCATGCGCCATGCCCCACACGCATGTGTGGTAGAGACCCAAAGGCCAGCTGGCTGGTGGGAGGTGCGCACACATGCGTGGTGGAGCTGCGCTGGGGCCATGGATGGCATGCACGCAGAGCATGCCCACACATGCCACAGGTTCACCATCACGGTACTAGACCAACAATGAACAATGCAGTGAACAATGTCCCAATCAAGGAATGTCCCAACTCAGACAACCAGTCAAACAATAAACAACACACTAGTTAAGGAGCTGCCAAGAACACTCCCACCAGCACCGACAGGGCAAGCCACTGACAGAGGGCAAACCCCACTCCCTTCTAGTCCTGATCACGTTACCTAGCTTGGTCATGAAACGTCTGCGAAGAAACAACCAGGCTCAGAGAGCCCCCAATTCAACTTGAGAGACCGCCTGCTGCCAATCACCTCCAATAGACCGATCAGATCCCACAGATTAGGCCTCCTCCGAATTCCATCCGCCGGCTAATGCCGACTGGCGACTACCCGGAGGAGAGCCTTCTCTGTGGCTGCTCCGACCCTCTGGAACGAACTCCCCATGGAGATTCGAACTCTCACCACCCTCCAGGCCTTCCGCAAAGCCCTTAAAACCTGGCTATTCCGACAGGCCTGGGGCTAAAGAGTTTCCGCCCCCCTTCTCGAATGGTATGGTTGTTGTGTGTTTTTAAATTGTGTATTGTTTGTCTGTCTTTTTATCCCCTGTGTGTAGCCCTCTCCCTAACTGAGTTGTGAGCCGCCCTCAGTCCCCTTCGGGGGAAAAGGGCGGCATATAAATGAAATAAATCCTAATCCTAATCCTAACCCTGGGCTACAAGTATTCTCTTGTATGAATAAATGTGCTTCACAGGGTGTTCGAGGACTCGAAGGAGCAGCTGGACCACCAGGGCCGCCAGGACCACGGGTGAGCAATTTCAGTCAAGTGGAAAATAATGTCCACTCCGGAACAGACAACCCCATTCCAAAAAGCTGCTACCAGCAGAGTTCCCTTGGGTTAGTAAGAACGGGCAAGCCAGCATCGCATTCTGTATGCTTTCCTCACCATTCAGCAAGTGGGTTATTCGCTTGGCAAGGAGGAGGCATAACCAGCTGGTGCTCAACTTTGAGATCTTTCAAAAAAAAATCTGGGTTGGGTATCTAAAAGTTTCTGGGACATCTCTTGGATTATCGACGCATTTTCTTCCTCCTGACATCAGCAAAGTAAACAGCAAAATCTTCCTTGTTGTTTCCCTTCAGACTGAGGGAAAGAAATGTAAAAGAAAAAAGATGAGAAGTAGAAGGGAAAGCAGGAGATGAGAAAGGGGATAAGGAATCATTACAATGCAGGGGTGGGCATTGGGTTCGAGCGATCCTCTAGCTGGGATTCTGCCCAGTTCAGCAAACCCTCCAAATGCCACCTCTGGCTGGCCACGCCCATCCCCTCTCCTCCTCACCCCTCCCCGGCCCTCCCAGGAGTCTCCACGTGGCCCGTTCATAATGCCAGGTAAGTGCAGGACCCTCACGGAGGCTTGGGGAGGAGGCAAAATGGGCCTATAGAAGGTTCTGGAAGTCCAAAAATGGCCCTGTTTCCGCCCTCCAGAGGACCTCTGGAGCCTGGGGAAGCAGTTTTCGCCTTCCTGGAGGCTCAAGAAAAGCCTCCGGAGCCTGGGGAGGACGAAAACTCCTCCCCCCCTCCGTGGTGCAGGAGTCCAAGTAGGCCACGCCCACTCAGCAACTGGGCAAAGAACGCCTTGCTAAAATGTTTCAATCCCACCGCTGAAAAACACCCCCCTTGTCATGGTACAGGAGGCCGACTAGACCATGACCACCACTTGCTGCAATTTTTGAAGCCCACCACTGTTACTCTGATAGGTTATCATGCACCAGAGCCATTTTAGCGTAACAGTGAAGAGATCAGTCTAGAAAGTGGGAGACTGTGAGTTCTAGTCCCATGTGAGGTATGAAAGCTGGCTGGTTGATCTTGGGCCAATCACTAGGAGATTGTACAGTAGTACCCCGGTACTCATTTTTAACTGGTTCCAAGAGGTGCGATGAGTACTAAAAATGACAAGTACCAAACAAATTTTTCCCATAAGGAATAATGTAGTGAGTCACAAAGTAGATAAGACCTCCAAATTCTAGCTTTATGCATTTTAGTACCAAACAAACAATGAGTACCGGGACAAAATTTTCGGATCAAAATGCGTTCAGTTTTCAATGAGTTTTAAAGCGGTTGAATACTAAGGTCCCATAGTAAGTTCTAGTCCGGCCTTCGGCATGAAAGCTGGTTGGGTGACTTTGGGCCAATCACCAGGAGACTGTGAGTTCTAGTCCCACCTTAAGCAGGAAAGCCGGCTGGGTGACTTTGGGCCAATCACTAAGAGACTGTGAGTTCTAGTCCCGCCTTAAGCAGGAAAGCCGGCTGGGTGACTTTGGGCCAATCACCAGGAGATGCTGTGTTCTAATCCCACCTTAGACATGAAGCAGCTGGGTGATCTTGGGCCAGTCACTCTATTAGCTCTAGAAAGAAGGGAATGGCTAGCCACTTTTTTTTAAAAAAAAACTTTGCTGTGAAAATGGCAGGAAATTTCCAGGCGGCCGCTAGGAGTCAAAATTGACACTAAGACACCAATTTTCTCTTTTAAAAAAAGAATAATCCATATGGAAGAGAAAATTTAAGCACCCCTACACAATGAAGCTATTGGAAAGGGACTACGGAAGATTTCCCAACGCATCATTAGAAGAAACCCTCTTGCAGTCTACTGTTCTATCCCCTAAATTATGATATTAATAGGAAATGAGGGAAACATAACTCATGTACAATGTACTCTTTTAATATTCTTTCCCAGCTAGGAAATAAATCTGAGTGCATAATCCCCCCCCCCCCCCCGACTCCTGCTTTTTGCAAGCTAATTCTGCTAGATTCCCTTGAAGCTCAAGGAGTTGATCACGTCCATCCTGTTGCATTTCTAGCCATTTATCTCTCTCCTTTCTGCCCTCAGGGATTCCAAGGCTTAGCAGGGGCCCGGGGTAACCCTGGAGACAGAGGCCCCCCAGGAGAAGTTGGACCTACGGTAAGGCTGTACCCCACCTCACTGTTACTCATTGCAGTTAAGAATATTCAAGACCCGTTCATTTGATTTCACAGTCACAGATAGCTATAACAGAGTACTATAATATACTAACAAAGCTGGAAGGGACCTTGGAGGTCTTCTAGTCCAACCCCCTGATCAAGCAGGAGACCTTATTATACGTTCCAGATAAGTGCTTGTGCAATTTTCAAAACCTCCAGTGAGGGAGCACTCAAAACTTCTGGAGGCAACCTGTTCCACTAGTTAATCGTTCCAACTGTCGGGAAATGTTTCCTTATTTCTCGGTTGCTTGTCTCCTTGATTAATTTCCCTACGTTGTTTCTTGTTCTGCCTTCAAGTACTTTAAAGAATAGGTTGACACCAGGGGTGGGTTTCTCGCCCCGTTCCAACCGGTTTGGTTGGAACAAGGCCGGCGGCGTCCTCGCACGCGCGCGCAGCGTGTGCGTGCATGCGCGCGGCGCCCGCATGCATACTAGCATCTGTGCGATGCTCCAGCTGCTCCTGGAGGATCGCGCAGGTCTGTATGCATCCAGCGCATGCATGGAAGCGCAAAACTCGTCAAAACCAGGTAAGGAGCGCGCACGGGCGTGCGGGCACATGGGCGCGCGGGTGGGCCCTTCGCCGTTCCCGGAAGTTACTTACTTCCGGTTCACCGACCAACCGGTTCACAGGGACCGCCGCGAACCGGTTAAAACCCACCCCTGGTTGACACCCTCTTTTCTGCGACAGCCCCTCAAATATTGTAACACTGACGTCAAGTTACACCTAGTTCTTCTTTTCATTAAACTAGTTGTTGTTAGTTGTGAAGTCATGTCCGGCCCATCACGACCCCATGGACAACGTTCCTCTAGGCCTTCCTCTCCTCTACTATCCTCTGGAGTTTATTTAAACTCACGCCGACTGCTTCAGCCACCTCATCCTATGCTGTCCCCTTCTTCTTTTGCCTTCCATCTTTCCCAGCATGAGGCTCTTCTCCAGGGAGTCCTTCCTTCTCAATAGGTTGCCAAAGTATTTGAGTTTCTTCTTCAGAATCTAGCATCTTCTAAAGAGCAGTCAGGGTTGATCTCCTCTAGGACTGACTGGTTTGATCACCTTGCAATCCAAGGGACTCGCAGGAGTCTTCTCCAGCACCAGAGTTCAAAAGCCTCCATTCTTTGGCGCAGAGCCTTCCTTATGGTCCAACTTTCACAGCCATCCATTGCAACTGGGGAAACCCAATTCATTAAACTAGACATACCCAGTTCCTCCAACTGTTTGTCATATGTTTTAGCCTCCAGTTCCCTAATCAGGTTTATTGCTCTTCCCTACAGGCTTTCTAGAGCCTCAATTTTTTTTTTTAATATTGTGGTGACTAAAACTGGATGTAGTATTCCAGGTGTAGTCTTACCACACTTTCAAGTACCACAATCTCTTCCAAGACTCTATAAATGGGTGCTTTGTAAGTCCAAGTCATACAAGAACTGCAAATGACTCTGGTCTGCAAAGCCATTTTTTGAAGTGGTAAGATTTCCGTAATTATTATTTCACATCTTTATTACTCTGGGTAATGCTAATCCTCGACGTATGACTACAATTGAGCCCCAAATTTATCCTCCTCTCCGCAAACGCTCCTTCCTTCTAGCACTGACAATGTTACCTAGTTTGGTTAATGAAACATCTGCAAGAAAACAACCAAGCTTGCGGAGCGCTAATACTCCACAGTCTCCTCCTCCTTCACCTGCTCCTCTGCACAACACCCAGGGGTGGGTTCCTGCCAGTTCCAAGCTCTTCTATAGAAAAGGTTCCACAAATCTACAGTGCTGTTTAGAACCGGTTCAAGCTTCTTCCCCCCGCCCGTCCGCACATCATCAAGATGAAGAGCGAGAGGAGGAATTCTGGGAGTTGAAGTCCACAAGTCTTAAAGCTGTCAACTTTGAACACCCCTGGGGGATTTTTTTTCTAAAGGGTTAGGGGTGCAAGGGTCTTGTAACTTGACAGCTTTAAGACTTACCCACTTCAATGACAGAGTACCTGAGCCAACATGACTGGAGGAGGAATTCTGGGAGTTGAAGTCCATAAGTCTTAAAGCTGTCAAGTTTGAACACCCGTGGGGTTCTTTTTCTAAGGGTTAGGGGTGCAAGGCTCTTGTAATTTGACAGCTTTAAGACTTGCACACTTCAATGCCAGAGTTCCTGAGCCAACAATTGGTTGCTAAGCAAGAGAGTTTTTAAGTGAGTTTCACCACATTTTACAAGTTGGCCATGCCCACCTGGTCACATGGTTGGCAAGCCACTCCCACAAAGCAGGCCACACCTACAGAAGAGGTTCTATTTTGAATTTTGAAACCTACCGCTGACAACCCCCCATTCACTTCTAATGCTGATGAGGTTATCTAGTTGGGTAATGAAACACCTCCAAGAAAAACAGCCAAGCTCAGAGAGCACGAAGGACCCATCATTTCAGCCCTGAGCTTCTAATATTCTTCTTTATTGGTATCATAGCATTTTGTTTAGACTCAGTGTTGCTTGGAGAATGAATGCATGAACAAATGCAGAACTGCAGAGGGATTTCCAAAAAGAAGTGAATTGACAGTGGAGGGGCGAGATCCAGCCATTTATTATGTTGGTACCCTATTTTTACTCAAATACAGAATTCAGTGTGGCATTTCCAGGGGGTCTTCCTTGAAGACACCCTTAGCAATTCATTTTTTTTTCCTCTCTCTCTCCAAAGCAGCTATGAGCAGGCATGGGCTATGAGCATACTATATAAGGACATTTTTGACCCAGCGTTTTTATACCTGGGGATATTGCCTGTTATCTAGAGGAAAACATTTTTCCTCCAGAGAAAAAGCAAACCTGAAAAGCTATAGGAGATCTTTTATCAAGGTCCAGATATGTATAATTATTATTATTTTATTTACAGCTTGAAAATAATAATGTTTTCGTTTTCCTCTAGGGGCTGCCTGGTCCGAAGGGAGAAAGAGGGGAGAAAGTGAGTCAGTCTCTGTTCCTTCTTTGATGTTCTTTGACAACCATTTAAGGACCTTAGTATTTTTAATTAAATTTTAAGTGAGAGACTATGCAATTGATTTCTGTCCACCATTTAAACACAACAAAAGTGGACCAAAACACAGGTAGTTCTCGACTTACAACTCCAAATGAGACCCCATTTTTTTGTTCTTAATCAAGGCTGTTGTTAAGTGAGTTTTGCCCCATTTCACGATCTTTTTTTTTTTGCCACAATTGTTAAGCGAATCACCGAAATTGTTAAGTAAACCATGCAGTCATTAAATGAATCTCAGCCAGTTGAGAAGGTTTCAAATGGGGATCACATGACCCCGGGACAGTGCAACCGTCATAAATATCTGCCAGATGCCAAGTACCCAAACTTTTGAGTGTGTGACCATGGTGTCAGATTTTGCAGTAGCAATAACATCCAGAAAGCACTCGTGCGGTAACTGATTCAGCAGGATTCATTCGCTTCTCTTTATATATAATATGGCACATGAAGTAAATATACAATACCAAAAGCAGGTTTTCCAATGTGGTAGTAAATATGAGCAAAACACAAGCAGAGGAGATGAGTTTCAGTTTCAGTTCAGAGCAGCAAACCAGTTTAGAGCTCAGCACAGAATCAGAGCTGCAGAGCTAAGGAACGCCCAGGCTCCTTGCTGTCTCCTTGTTGCTCACACAGCAAATACTGTTTCAGTTTCCAAACAGCCCTCATTGGCTGAACTGTTACCATGTCTATCCAAACAGTCCGCATTGGCTTACCTGTTGCCCTGTCTATTCCAGTCATGAACTCTCATACACACTGACACATGGGAATGCTACAATGGTCATTAAGTGTGAAAAACGGTCATAAGTCACTTTTTTGAGTGTTGTTGCAATTTCGGACGGCCTCTAAGTTTCCCATTTCTTTGTCTTTCCAACTTCTTTGCCAACCCAGATGTTAATTTTAAAGCTCATCTTTTCCTTCTCTTGACTGTTCCCCAAATTGCTCTGAGAATGTTGCATTTGTCATTTGTTTCTCAGAATTACAGGCAATCTAAATGCAATTGCTGCCACGTGATGCTGAAGAGACATTTAATCAAAGAGGTCTGATGTTTAAAATGACTAGAAAAAGAACCTTGCCACCCGATAGAGATTAATTCCTGAATATTTCGTGAAGTCACCTTCCAGCGGCTGTTCTTTGGGGACTGAACAAATAGACTGTCCTTGAAAATGCCTCCCTTAATGTACTACAACACTTCCTTTTGTCTGTTCGCATTCTCAGGAGAATAATCAAGCTACTGAAAAATCATCAACATTGCTATAATCCATAAAAAGCCATAACGGCATGAAAATGGATAATCATAATATTTCATGGCAGGTTTTTATGGCTTATGGCCCAGCTTATTTTCAAATTGTTTTCAGTGATTTGATTATTCTCTTATCTGCTGTAAGGAACACACATAACCAAACTGGTGTGTGCAATAAAATAAGAGATTCAGCTTCAAGATGATCTTGTATCGAACCATCTAATTTTGGACAATACCTCTTGGATCGATAGGCTGTTTTTACACAAAATTAAGCACCACTTGGGCAAGAAAACGTGTATGTTTGTGTGTGTGTGTGTGTGTGTACACATACATACATACACGCATACAGATACATATACGTATATGTATACATATGTATATAAGGGATGCGGTGGCTCAGTGGCTAAGATGCTGAGCTTGTCGATCAGAAAGGTCGGCAGTTTGGCGGTTTGAATCCCTAGCGCCACGTAACGGAGTGAGCTCCCGTTACTTGTCCCAGCTTCTGCCAACCTAGCAGTTTGAAAGGACGTAAAAAAATGCAAGTAGAAAAATAGGAACCACCTTTGGTGGGAAGGTAACAGTGTTCGATGCACCTTCGGCATTAAGTCATGCCGGCCACATGACCACGGAGACGCCTCTGGACAGCGCTGGCTCTTCGGCTTTGAAACGGAGATGAGCA
The DNA here is from genome assembly GCF_051295495.1 of Thamnophis sirtalis. Taxonomy (NCBI): domain Eukaryota; kingdom Metazoa; phylum Chordata; class Lepidosauria; order Squamata; family Natricidae; genus Thamnophis; species Thamnophis sirtalis. Next base: position 90,642,066 of record NW_028261387.1, read on the forward strand.
CCGCCCCCTTGAGTGGGGAATGACTAGGACATATGTGCAAGGGGAACCTTTACCTTTTATACATTTACATTTACACACACACACACACACACACACACATAGCAAATATATCAACATTGATGTAGTGAATAAGGTGCTGGCCTAGCAGCCAGAAGACTGTGAGTTTTAGTCCTGTGTCAGGCATGAAACCCAGTCTGGTGACTTTGGGACAATCATCAGTGATGAGTTCTAGACCCGCCCTAGGCATGAAAGGCAACTGAATTGGATGACTTTAGGCCAATCACCAGAAGACTGTGAATTCTAGTCTGCATGAATGCTGGCTGGGGGATTTGGGCCCAATCACCAGGAGAGGTGATGAGTTCTTGTCCCGCCTTAGGCATAAAAGCCGTCTGGGTGACTTTGGACCAATAATCAGAGATTAGTTCTAGTCCTGCTTTTAGGCACAAAAGCCATCTTGATGAACTGGAGCAACCACCAGGGGACAATGCCATTTTAATCCCACCGTAGGCCTGAAAGCTGAGTAGGTGACCTTGGGCCAATCCCTAGGTGTGTGAGTTTCAGTCCCACCTTAGCCATCATCTCCTAGTGATTGGACCAAAGTCATCCAATTGACTGTCACGCCTAAGGCAGGACTCGAACTCCCAGTCTCCCATTTTTCTAGCCTGCCGCCTCAACTCCTAGTCCAAACTGGTTTCCTTCTCTTCCCTCCTAGGGTGAAGCACAGTCCTTATCTACCATTTACCATCTGGTAAACCAAGCTTGTGAGCGTCTGATCCAGTGTAAGTAGATCACAGCATCACATCTTCCCTGTCACTTTCACCTCTAGCAGCTGCCATGGCTATTATGGTCTGCCGTAGATGAGATGTGAGATGGGCAACGAAGTGTCTGTACTGCAACTCAACCGGATAATGTGTTCAGAAGCCTCACAGGGTTTTTGCTCAAAGCCAGCTGAACAGGCTACATATCAGCATATTACTGTCCATCTCTAGATCAATTATTTATTTATTTATTTAGTTTGTCAAACATGTACGAGATAACTGGTGTTAAGTATAAACATGGACATGAACACAGGAAATGGGTATGAATAAATGGGGACAGAAGGACAGGGATGGTAGGAACGCTGGTGCGCTTATGCATGACCTCCTACAGACCTAGGAATGGGGTGACGTCCACGGTAGACAGTTTAAGGTTAAAGTTATGGGGGATAGAGGATGTAACAATGGAGTCGGGTAGAGCATTCCAGGCGTTGACCACTCTGTTGCTGAAGTTGTATTTTCTGTAGTTGAGTTTGGAGCGGTTTACCTTGAGTTTGTATCATTTGTTTGCCCATGTATTATTGCGCTTGAAGTAGTCATTGACAGGTAGGACGTTGTAGCAGACCATTTTGTGTACTATGGTTAGATCAGTCCGTAGGTGGCAAAGTTCTAAGTTGTCCAAGCCCAAAATTTCAAGCCTGGTGGCATAAGGTATTCTGTTGTGAGCAGAGGAGTGGAGGACTCTTCTTGTGAAATACCTCTGGACTCACTCGATTGTATTAATGTCCGATATACAGTGTGGATTCCAGGCAGGCGAGCTGTATTCAAGAATTGGTCTAGCAAAGGTTTTGTATGCCCTTGTTTGCAGTACTAATTTCATTTGCCTACCAGTAGGGCTTCTTCTGTCTCTCCTAAGTAATAGGAGTCGAGATTCAGACTTCTGATCAAAAATGTAAATTAAATGAAGGAGGCCAGACACAGAGCCCCCGTCAGAGCCCTCCCCAACCTCCAGGACTGGCCCATGTTCCTCCCCAACCTCCTCATTGTCCAACTCTGCTGCCAGCTCCACTCACCTCTGGCAGGTCACAACAGTTCCTCCTCTTCTCCTCTCCTCTCCTCTCCTCTCCTCTCCTCTCCTCTCCTCTCCTCTCCTCTCCTCTCCTCTCCAATCCTTCCTTCCTTCCTTCCTTCCTTCCTTCCTTCCTTCCTTCCTTCCTTCCTTCCTTCCTTCCTTCCTTCCTTCCTTCCTTCCTTCCTTCCTTCCTTCTTCCTACAGCAGTGATGGTGAAGCTTTTTTGGCTAGCATGCCAAAAGTGGGGGGAGCACAGGGGGGTTGTGTGTGGGCGTGCCACACATGTGCATGCTTCCCCCCTCTGCACACATGTGCGTGTGACCAGCACTCCCCCCCCCCAGTTTTGGCGCTCTTTTTTCACCCTCCAAAAGCTCCAGAGGCTTTCTAGGAGCCTGGGGAGGGCGAAAACAGCCTCCCCACCCCCCACCACCCGGAGGCCTCCCGGAGGCTTCAGGAGCTTCCCTGAAGCCTCTGGAGTGCGAAAAACCAGCCCTACAGGGAAATCGGAAGTTCAGGAATGGACGGAAGTCACTCCTGAAGGCTCCAGAAAGCAAAAACGGCCCTACAGACAAACCGGATGTTTTTCGCCCTCCAGAGCCTTCAGGGAAGCCTCCTGAAGGCTCCGGAGGGTGAAAAACAGCCCTACGAGCAAACTAGAAGTCAGTTCCTGAACTTCCGGTTTCCGTAGGGCTGGTTTTTCACGCTCCGGAAGCATCCAGTGGGTGAAAAATGGCCTCAAAAGAAGGCTGAAGTCAGCTGGCCAGCGTGCACATGCACGCTGGAGCTCACAGGGCAACACCTTGTGTGCCCTGACAAATGGCTCTGCGTGTCACCTGTGGCATGTGTGTCATAGGTTTGCCATCACGGTCCTAGAACAATGTCATCACATCAACTCCCAGAATTTCGCCAGCACGGAGCTGGTTGATGCCCACACATCTTAAGGTTGAAAAACGATGGTTTAGAGACATCTCATTTTTACAAGACCACTTTAGGGTTTTATCTGAGACCTATAGCCATGGGAAAGGATGGTTTCACAAAATGCAGGCGTTAGATGATTGGCGGGAAATTAGTTTAATTGTTAGGAATATAATCTAATGGTTGGGTTGGCAATATATAAATCATGTACCAATGCTATACCTATTTCTTTAAATCATACTGTAAAATGTGATTGGTTGCTGTTTCCTCAATCGGCCATAAGAGGGAGCCAGAATGACTGTTAGCTCTCTGGTTTGTTAGATGCTGGGCTGATCTGATCTGAGTGTTGTGGAAGCTGGCTGTTAGAAAGTGCCCTGAGCTATTGTAAGTTTTGCAACTGCTAGCAAACTTTGTGTACTGAACAGATTATATGATACTGGACTATGTTATTTGGATTATCCCTTAACTGAAAGACGTTGATGACTGACTGTCTTATCCGTGTATGACTTGGACTGTTTGATGGACTCTGATACCTCTATTTCCATGAAAGTAAAAGCCTATTTAAACTGCAGTGCCTCTGTATGCTGGTTTGTGTGTTCTCCAACACAACTCTCACAACGCTTCTCTGAACGTACTCGCTCTCCCAACAGGGGAGCTTACCTAACATTAATGTCAAACAAATCCTGATCCGTTGGAGAGCAAAACGAACTTGGCATTCATGGGCTGCATCAATTAGTCGTTGTATAGCATATGCGCGATCAGTTCAGCATTGTCAAGAGAACCATGTCTGAAAATAATCCGCTCTGGCTCTCTGCAGCACTGATGCCTAATTTGCTTCAGGATTTCCCTGCTTATTTTATGGCTGAGAAAAAAAGGGAGAGAGAATTAACTACAGGCTGCAGAAAACATTATTCCGTTCCAACGTACCAATAAGAGAATTGCATGCGATCAAAGGAAGTCTCCCTTTTGTCTTTCTCCATGCTCAATTGAGGTTAAGAACTAGTTGCTTCCTTGCCGCTACCTGCTTCTGAATGCAAATTTCCCTGACTGATGAGCCCTCAAGAACACAATTGCTTTTGTGATGTTGGTGCCTGACGCTTAGCAACCATATAAATAGTCCTTCTCCAGGGTGAACCGTGCCCACTCTGGTCTTCCAATGGTGTACCCATCACCGCTAATTGAAGAAGAAGAAGAAAAACCACAGTGAAAAACTGGATGTCATTCTACAAGTCAGTTGAGATTGCACAGGGCTGTCTGTTAAAAAAGAACTTAACACTGAAATAGATTTGGACTCCAAGTTCCCCACGAAGAACTTGTGGCTCAGTTAGGGGAGAGGGGTTGATGGCGCTAGGAGAAAAACACCCCCGCCAAGTTTTGAAACAATAGCTGCTAACTGTGGGAGTTAGGCAGGGGTGAGATTCAGCCGGTTTGGACCAGTTTAGGCAAACTGGATGTTAATTTTACATCTGGTTCGCCGAACCGATACTTACAAGGACTGGCTGGCCCTGCCCGCCCACCCCTCCCCTCCCAGGATTCCTCATGTGGCCCATTCATCATGCCAGGTAAGTGCAGGGCCCACATGGAGCTTCTGGGAGGGCGAAAAATGGGTTTCCTGGAAGTTCTGGAAGTCCAGAAACAGACCCTCTTGAGCCTGGGGAGGCTGTTTTCGCCCTTCTGGAGGCTCGAGAAAAGTCTCCAGAACCTGGGGAGGGTGAAAACTTCTCTCCTCCCACCGTGGTGCAGGAGGCCGAGTAGGCCACGCCCACCCACCAACCAGGCAGAGAACCCCTTGCTAAAAAATTTCACTCCCACCCCTGGAGTTAGGGGGCAGAGCTGTGTAGCCTGTGCAATAAAACAGGCGATCCTCGACTTAACGACTTAAAATTGAGCCCGAAATGTGTATCACTCAGCGAGACAGTTGTTAAGCGAGTCGCTGCAGTTGTTTAAGTTAGTAGCACGGTTGTTAAGTCCATCTGGCTTCCCCATTGACTTTGGTTTTGGGAAAATCATAGGACCCCAGAACACAGCAACCGTTACTAAATATGAGCCAGCTGCCAAGCTTCTGAATTTTGATCATGTGACCCTGGGGATACTGCAATGGTCATAAGTGTGAAAAATGATCTTAAGTCACTTTTTTTCAGTGCCGTTGTAACTTTGAAGGATCACTGAACAAAATGTTGTAAGTTGAGGGCTGCCTGTACTGATTCTGGGGACACATTCAAGACCAACTAACTTGGGATGTTTACAAATGTTATGTTTATGCTGAGAAAGAACTGAAATTGATTATGCTTTTCCAGATAATTTTTAGATGGAAATTGCTGTTTCCACAAGACCTGAAAGGTTGCATGACAGTCTCCCACCCCCACCCCACTTCCACAAGTAAAGGCAACTGGCCGAATTACAAACTGGCTGAATGAATTTTATCCCCTCCTCCAATGAAAAACCCTTATGTAATCATATATATTCATTGTCTATAAGTAGACTCAAAACCTAAAACAATACAAGTGTGTTTCCAAACTGTCTCGATATCATTTAGATATTGTTATTTGCTATGCAGAACAAAGAAAGAGAAAAAAAGAAAGAAAAAAGGAGGGAGATTTTTATGATGGAAGAAAAGAGGGAGGGAGGGGAGGAAGGAAGGAAGGAAGATTTTTATGAGGGAGGGAGGAAAGAAAGAGGGAGGGAGGGGAGGAAGGAAGGAAGATTTTTATGAGGTACGGAGGGAGGGAGGGAGGGAGGAAGAAAGGTTTTATGAGGGATGGAGGGAGGAAGGAAGGAAGATTTTTATGAGGTAGAGAGGGAGGAAGATTTTTATGAGGGAGGGAGGAAAGAAAGAGGGAGGGAGGGGAGGAAGGAAGGAAGGAAATTTTTTATGAGGGAGGGAGGAAGGAAGGAGGGAAAGTTTTTATGAGTGGGAGGGAGGAAGAAAAAAAATTTTTTTGAGGGAGGGAGGAAGGAAGGAGGGAAGGTTTCTATGAGTGGGAGGGAGGGAGGAAGAAAGGTTTTATGAGGGATGGAGGGAGGAAGGAAGGAAGATTTTATGAGGTAGGGGGAGGGAGGAGGAAGGAAGGAAGGAAGGAAGATTTTTATGAGGGAGGGAGGAAGGAAGATTTTTCTGAGGGAGGGAGGAAAGAAAAGAAAGGGGGAGGGAGGGGAGGTAGGAAGGAAGAAAGAAAGATTTTTATGAGAGAGGGAGGGAGGAAGAAAGGTTTTTATGAGGGATGGAGGGAGGGAGGTTTTTATGAAGTAGAGAGGGAGGGAGGAAAGAACGAAGATTTTTATGAGGGAAGGAGGAAGGAAAGAAAGAGGGAAGGAGGGGAGGAAGGAAGGAAGATTTTTATGAAGGAGGAAGGAAGGAAAGAAGGAAGATTTCTTTGAGGGAGGAAGGAAGGAAGATTTTTATGAGGGAGGGGGGAAAGAAAGAAAGAGGGAGGGGAGGAAAGTAGGAAGGAAGAAAGGAAGATTTTTATGAGGGAGGGAGGACGGAAGGTTTTTATGAGAGGGGGAGGGAGGAAGAAAGGAATTGCCATAGACCAACCAAGAAGTCACATGGTCAATTGCTTGTTTCTATATTCTTTCTGCCCCGTCTGTGTCCTCAACTTGATTTCATACAGTCAAATGTTGGAATTACCCATTCAAAATCATTCACTCATCATAGATGATCCTTGTTCCTTCCAGATTTTCACATTCTGTAGAACGGCCAAGAGTGCATTTAATAGACAGCCTTCTATTTAATTGGTTCTTTTTTTAAAATAAAAGATGCCCCTTTTTCCTTCCTGCAGCTTCGTATATCACCATCCCCCCCTCCCTCCTCTTTTGATTTAGAGTCTGGATTTCCATTTCCCTAATTCTGACTCCAGAGAGTCCTCAACTTATGGTCACGGTGGAGCCCAAAATTTCCATTGCTAAGCAAGACAATCCTTAATTGAGTTATACCTCATTTTATGTCCTTTCTTGCCACAAATTGTTCCATGAATCATTACCGTTATTAAGTTAATAACATGGTTGTTAAGTGAATCCAACTTCCCTAGTGACATTTGCTTGTTAGAAGGTATATGTCATATTGGCACATCTCTGAAAACCCAAATCTGAAAGTTTCCATGTTTTCCCCAAGCAAGTTAAAATTCAAGTCCCTGCCCAGCACCCACATGTCCATCACATGGCCCAATCAATGCACTGTCCAAAACTGGAGATGCCACCCAGTCACCCCATCGCAGCTGCAGGGCAAGATGTCCTTGAGTCTCTGAGAAAGGAATGTTATTTAGACTATCTATCTCCCATACTCCGTATAATCCCCCCTCCTGTTTTCCCACAGCAGAATGGCAGGCCTGAAGTCTCAAATGTAAAAGATGGCTTCCAGGTCTGATATTGTGGTCGTAAGTGGAGGACTAGCTGATATTGACAGGAATCATGCTCAGTTTGATTGCATAGATCGGGTGGGGGCCGCCTATTGTTTATTTTAAGAAAGGATTTGGCTAAAGGACTTCAGCCAATGTAGGGAAGCAGAACAGGTTGGATGGGGAGACAGGAAGAAAGGCCTCACTACTTTCCATTGTTCTTCTTCAGCTCACGTGTTAAAGTTCGACACTTTCGTTCACGAACAATCGCGGAAACCTGTCCCCATCCGGGAGGAGGAACCGAAGGCTGGAGAGCCAGGACCAACTGGTCTCGTTGGTTTCCCTGGAGTGAAAGGTGAAAGAGGAGAAATTGGGATGCCCGGACCTCCAGGAAGAGATGGATATCCAGGAGAAAGAGGTAGAACAAGTAGAGTTGCCGTAGTGGGGGAAAATAGGAGAAGGAAGGATTGAACAGAACACAACAGAAGGGATCTTGGAGGTCTTCTAGTCCAGTCCCCTGCTCAAACAGGAGACCCTACACCACTTCAGACAAATGATTGTCCAACATCTTCTTAAAGATTTCCAGTGTTGGAGCATTCAAAACTTCTGGAGGCAAGATCTTGTTCCACTGGTTTATTGTTCTAACTGTCAGGAAATTTCTTCTTAGTTCTGGATTGCTTCTCTCCTTGATTAGTTTCCACCCATTGCTTCTTGTTCTATCCTCAGGTGCCTTGGAGAATAGTTTGACTCCCTCTTCTTTGTGGCAACCCCTGAGATATTGGAACACGGTTATTGTGTCTCCCCTGGTCCTTCTTTTCATTAAACTTTAATGGTAGATGGAGTATCACACTGTAAGCTCCATCCCTTATGTACATGCATCTGACAGAGATATGAAAGAGACAGCCTTTGCATGGCGATTTTCCATCTACCATCTTGGTTCCTGTCTGTTGGGAGCAGCCATGTTTAGTTTAGTTTAGTTTTAATTTATTTATATGCCACCCTTTTCCCTGAGGGGACTCAGGGTGGCTCACAACTCAAGGGGCATATCTAATGGTTTTATTTTTGAATTCGTTCATTCCTGTAACTTCAGAAAGCAGGGAGGGGGCTATGCAGCACCACCTATTTTGGTGGTCTCTCTCCCATCTTCTTCTTCTTGTTCAGACACTAAGTCATGTCCAATTTTTCATCACCACATAGACCACAAACACCAGCAACCCTCCCCCCCCCCTCTCTCTCTCTCTCTCTCTCTCTCTCTCTCTCTCTCTCTCTCTCTCTCAGTCTCTCTCTGTGTGTGGCAGTGGTGGGTTTCAAAATATTTTGGAACCTCTTCTGTAGGTGTGGCCTGCTTTCCGGGTCCACTGGTGGAACCTCTTCTAACCGGTTCGGTAGATTTGACGAACCGGTTCTACCGAATAGGTGCGAACTGGTAGGAACCCACCCCTGCTCCGCATGCTCTCTGCACTTACCTGCATCCAAAACAGGCCACGTGCGGGCTCCTGGGGAGGGGAGGAGTGGGCAGAGCCAGACAGGAGTGAGATTTGGAGGTTCTCCGAACTGCACAGAATCTTAGTTAGAGGTTCTCCCGAACCCCTGCAAACCTGCAGCAGTCCACTGTCCTCCACTGTCTTCTTGGAATCTCCCAAATTCAATATTCATTGCATGGATAACTCTATCTAATTGTCTCCTCCTTGGCCGTCCTCTTCTCCCTTTGCCTTCCATCTTTCCCAACATCAGGGTCTTCTCCAAAGAGTCCCCTCTTCTCACTTGGTGGACAAAGTATTTGAGCTGGTCCCATCTTGACTCAGAGCTAAACATTACCCACTTTGAGAAGATATGCCTCTTGATCCCAAATAGGAGGTCATCCCGGGGGCCTCTTTGCATTAATTTGACGATTAAGTCTCCATTTGAGGATCAATCTATGCCCCCCCTCCAGTGGTGGGTTTTAAACCGGTTTTACTACTGATTCGCTCGCGCGCGACGCTTCTGTGTATGTGCAGAAGCATCCGGGCGGGTGGGTAGAGCCTCCCTTCACCGCCACTACCAGTTTTTCCAAACTGGGCCGAACCGGGAGCAACCCACCTTGGCCCCCCTCTCTTATTTTGGTTACCGCTGGGTTATTCTTAGATCCCAAAATGAAATAAAACAAAATGATATTATCACCCCAAAAAAATTAGGAAGAAAAAGTCTCCGACAGCAGGAAGAGACATTTCGGCTCCCTTGGTTATGTTTTTTTTAACATCGGCTTGCTGGCCAGAGTCAAAGTTGCTGATTTAATTGGCCGGCAAAGAAAGCAGATCACACACCAACCTAAATCTGTCACTCAGCCTTTTCTTTTTCTTTCTTTTTTTTTCTCCAGAAAATGCCCTTACATCTTAGGAGCAACTCAAATTGTTTTACGGATGCCAGTGGTTATATAGATCCGAACATCCAATCTAGGCAACTCTAAGACTTGTGGACTTCAGCTGCCAGAATTCCCCAGCCAACCATGCCATGCTGACTGGGGAATTCTGGGAGTTGAAGTCCACAAGTCTTAAGGTTGCTGAGGTTGGAAATCCCTGATATACTGTAGATGGTCTCGTAGCTGATCTTTCAGAGCGAATCAAGCACAGTTTTCCCACTGGGTTCAGTTCAGTTCAGTTCAGTTTATTGTATTTATATGCTGCCCTTTTCCCCCGAAGGGGACTCAGGGCGGCTCACAACTCAAACCAGGGAAGGGGGATACAGACAAAAATTTTTAAAAAACAAAGCGTAACAATGCATAATTTAAAACACACAACAGTCATACCATTCGAGACGGGGGCAACAGCTCTTTAGCCCCAGGCCTGTCGGAACAGCCAGGTTTTAAGGGCTTTGCGGAAGGCCTGGAGGGTGGTGAGGGTTCGAATCTCCACGGGGAGTTCGTTCCAGAGGGTCGGAGCAGCCACAGAGAAGGCTCTCCTCCGGGTAGTCGCCAGTCGACACTGGCCGGCGGATGGAATTCGGAGGAGGCCTAATCCTTTGGGTCTGCCCAAAATGTGTCACAGAAAGCTGTCCAAAAAAATTAGGACAGGGATTCACAATGCATGTAAAAAAAAAAAAAAAAAAGATGGAGCTTTGACTGCACAGCTGCTCTTCAATTTAGTCTGAGGTCTCCTGTTTAATTTCATTTGCCAGTAAAAGTCAACATAATTCTACTCAGGAATAGATTTTCTGTAAAGCCAGAAAGGTGTCTTTAGACTTCAGGGTGAATGGAGCGGAATGAGTCCAGTTAAATTAAGAATCTCACACACTTGGCTTGCTTCAAACGAAGAGCATCAATGAATCTCCATTGCTGGAGGTTTTTGAGAAGAAAGTGAACAATCATTTGTCTGCAATGGTATAGGGTCTCCTCCTTGAGCAGGGGGTTGGACTAGAAGACCTCCAAGGTCCCTTCCAACTCTGTTATTCTGTCTTCTAAATGGCTCTTCTCCTCTATCAGGTGTCCCTGGGCCCAAGGGAGAAAAAGGCTCTTTTGGACAAAGAGTGGAAGGTTCTGAAGGACCAAGAGGTCAAGCAGGTATGGTCATTCATCACTGATGTGAAGAGAGAGAAAAAAAATCAGGAGTAAGGATCTCTACTCTCAAAATATATATAGTTTTGAAGGATGATGCAGACATCATCATATCACATCAAGGTTGCACCAAAAGAATGTTTTTTTGTTATTCCAGAGTGCAGGACACAAAATCATGGGTTTACCATGATTTTGTGTACCTATGTGTTCTGACCCCCCACCCCTCCGTCCGGTGATTAACGCCGACACAGGCTTAGTAGTTTGCCACTCTTTATTTACAGCAATTACAATCCTGTTGGCTGAAAGAGATCCAAGACAAACAAGAGCTTCTCCAGCTTGTTATGAACGGTTGTGTCCTGCAAAAGGTCTCCTCCCAAAGTCTCTTCTTATATACTCTCTTGGGAGGAGCCAAGCCACAACCACCTGGGCCTGATTATCTCTTATGAGTCTGTCTCCGTAACTGCTGCACCCGTTTCTCCGCCCTTTGTTGCCGGAAAACTCCCTTTGATCTTTCCCACTGTTCCATGCCTCAGGCGCCTCCTGGTGGCCATCCAGCCTCTCTGGTCCCTACTTGGAGTCTAAACCCTGCCTAGGGTCCTCCACATCATCCATAGCCGACTCATAGGGTCCCTCGCTATCGGAGTCCATCGGCAGCTCCAATGGCTCCTGCTGGGCCACAACACCTATGTATATACCTATGTACTAGGTAAGTTCCTAGTACACAGAGTCCCATTGAAAATTAGGCAACCAGTCCTAATTCTGGGTTCAGCTCAACTATGGAACCTATCATTCAGAGAGGGATGATGGGTTCCTCCTCCCTGACTGTGTAATATGTTCAAGCTAGAGGTCATCAGGGAAGGTCGAGGACAACTTGCCACGGTCAACTCACTGTGGGACAAAAGCTACGAAATATTGAAGAAATATAGAATCGTGTTTTTTTTTTAAAAAAAGGAGGCAGAAAGAAGGATAAAATGAAATGTGAACGACAAAAATTAAAATAACTTTTAAATTATTTTAAATAATTAAATAGAAATGTTTATTTGCCCTGCAGTGAGTTGGCTGTGGCAAATTGTCCTGTGGCGAGTTGGCCATGGTGAGTTGGCCATTGCCTGTTGGCTGGGGTGAGTTGTCCCATTCCAAATCAGGGAGGGGTGCTTTAATGGTGAATGTCTAGCCATATGATGGCACATGCGCCATTGCCAGCTCTTCTTCTGGTTCCCGGCACGCACATGCATGCCAGCCAGCTGGTCTTCGTGGGTGGCAGAGTACCAGAAAACGTTTTTTTCTTTTTGACCCGAAAACAGCAGAAAGATGGTCCAAAAAACAACCAGAAAATGCCCCAAAAACAGACATGCGCGCACCAGCCAGCTGGTCTTCAGGTTTATGGTGCTCCGGTGCATGGACACACGTGCATTCTGGTTTGGGGACTTAGTGCCAAAAAAGGTTCCCCATCACTAGTCTAGCCCAGATATCCAACCTTGGCAACTTTAAGACTTGTGGACTAACAAGCTGGGGAATTCTGGGAGTTGAAGTCCACAGGTTTCTCACCAAGGAATCTGCATGGATGCATCGTTTGTATTGTCTGCTTAGTTTTCAACTTCTCTCTCAGATTTCCTGGTGATGTTGCATCCATGTACTAAGCATGTCCAATCTGCTCGTTGTGTTTTGGAGAATGGACGAAGCTACTCTAGATGTTGCCACCTTAACTGAATCGTATAAGATTAGGAGTCAGCCATTCTTTTCCATCAATTTCTCCTCTTTCTATAGGTTTAAGCCAAGGCTTATCATTAGCCTGGACTGATAGAATATTAGTTCTATTTTTCTCTCTCACCTAGGCCCTCCAGGAGAAATGGTGGTTGGCCAACAAGGCTCCAAAGGACCTCCAGGTAGTATTGGTCCCTCTGGATTTCCCGGGGCTCGTGGTCAGCCTGGAGATCCTGGTCCTGCAGGTAGATGTCTCCCTACAGGATGCCACAGAGATAGCACAAGAGGTAAATCTTGAGTGGATGTGAGTCAAAATAAGGGGAGGGTTCCAGAAGACCATGAATTGTAGGTCAGGTCTTTCTTTCTTCCCACTCCCTTTTTTCTAGAGCTTTTTGGGGTTCCGTGTCAGCCAATCTGGGCCAGGGATCTCTCTAAAGCCCTAGGTGTCAGGCGCAAAGAATCAGGAACATTCATAAGGCAGTAGATTTATTCCAGCCTACATACAAGAATCTGACCAGCGTTCAACACTAAATTGGCATCAGATAAGGATCAGCGGTATTCAGGAGGAGTTGAGCACTTGTGGCAATGTAGAAATTCTAAACTAATGATGTACTTAACGCTGCCCCTCCCAGCTCTGCCTGCTATTCTCCTACACGAGAATAGCTTAGAAGGCTGCAATTAAACTAGAAAGTGTGTATTTGGAAATACTTCTGTTTTCAGAAGAGGCTCTCAGTGATTAAACAGCTGTCAGCCTTTCTAGGTAGACCAAACAGGAGTCATACTCAGATGAGCTAAGTCTGCTTTGTGATAAGGCTACATTAACAGAATCTCGCAAGTGTAAAATTACAAATCTACCCACAAATTTACCCACCAGCGCAGTCACATTTGCAAACTGGTAACGAAGGTAAGTTGATTTCACCCCTGGGTCAACTTATTCTCCAAACCACCAGAGGGGAAGGACAAGAAATAATCGTTGGAAATAATCGAGGAGAGAACCAACCTGGAATTAAGGAGAAACTTCCTAACAGTGAGGACAATTAACCAGTGGAACAGAAGTTGCCTCCAGAAGTTGTGGGTGCTTCCAACTCTGGAGTTCCTACTGGTTCAGACCGGTTCGACCTGGTAGCCTAGGTCTCTGAAACCAACAGCCATGCCCCCGAACCGGTTCTCACATCTTGTTTTTTGCTTCTGCGCATGCGCAGAGCAATTTTTATTGCATTTATGGGCAAATTACCTCCTCTAGACCGATTAGATCCCACAGATTAGGCCTCCTCCGAATTCCATCTGCCGGCCAATGTCGACTGGCGACTACCCGGAGGAGGGCCTTCTCTGTGGCTGCTCCGACCCTCTGGAACGAACTCCCCGTGGAGATTCGAACCCTCACCACCCTCCAGACCTTCCGCAAAGCCCTTAAAACCTGGCTATTCCGACAGGCCTGGGGCTAAAAAGCTTCTACCCCCTTCTCGAATGGTATGACTCTTGTGTGTTTTAAATTATGTATTGTTGCGCGTTGTTTTGATTTTTTTTTTTTTTTTTGTCTGTATCCCCCTCCCTTAGTTGAGTTGTGAGCCGCCCTGAGTCCCCTTCGGGGGAAAAGGGCGGCATATAAATAAAATAAAATAAACATACATACAAATGTGCATGTGTCGGAGCGCGTGTCTGGCATGCGTGCAAAACTGCGCGCGCACCAACTTGTAGTAATGCCGGAAGCAACCCACCCCTGCACTGGAGGTTTTTAAGAGGAGACTGGAGAGTCACATGTCTGAAGTGGTATAGAGTCTCCTCCATGAGCAGGGGGTTGGTCTAGAACAGTGTTTCTCAACCTTGGCTACTTGAAGATGTCTGGACTTCAACTCCCAGAATTCCCCAGCCAGCGAATGCTGGCTGGGGAATTCTGGGAGTTGAAGTCCAGACATCTTCAAGTGGCCAAGGTTGAGAAACACTGGTCTAGAAAACCTTCAAGGATCTATTCAGATTCTTTTCTATCACTCCCAATGATTAATCGGGGAGTGTTAAGAAGCAGGTACATAAAATCCATTTCTATTACCATACACCACAATTCACTTCTGGACGTGTTTTTTTATTGGAGCTACACACTTCATTACATGTAGAACTTGGGGAAGGGGTGATTCATTTCTCTGTTTTACCCCATTTCTTCTGTAGTTTAACACTGTCATTTCCTGTTTTCAGATGCAGGACTGATCCCATGACCAGAAGGACACTGCTGCGGATCAATTTTATGTTTCAATACTTTTTTTTTTACTACTGCCACACCCCAAAGTTTAATTTTCTCTTTTTGTAAATTGCCCTATTTTGTCTGCTAGGATATGCATCAGTATGCCTTGTGATTTATTGCCAATTAGTAATTTGTTGCTCGTACATTCTATTGGATTGCTGTTGTTAGTTGCAAAGTCGTGTCCGACCCATTACGACCCAATGGATAACATTCCTCCAGGCCTTCCTGTCCTCTACCATCTTCTGGAGTCCATTTAAGCTCACACCGACTGTTTCGGTGACTCCATCCAGCCACCTCATTCTCTGCCGTCCCCTTCTTCTTTTGCCCTCAGTCTTTCCCAGCAAGAGGCTCTTCTCCAGGGAGTTCTTTCTTCTCATTAGGTGGCCAAAGTCTTTATAGCAATAGCAATAGCAGTTAGACTTATATACCGCTTCATAGGGCTTTCAGCCCTCTCTAAGCGGTTTACAGAGTCAGCATATCGCCCCCACAGTCTGGGTCCTCATTTCACCCACCTCGGAAGGATGGAAGGCTGAGTCAACCTTGAGCCGGTGAGATTAGAACCGCTGAACTGCAGATAACAGTCAGCCGAAGTGGCCTGCAGTACTGCACCCTAACCACTGCGCCACCTCGGCTTTGAGTTTCCTCTTCAGGATCTGGCCTTCTAAAGAGCAGCCAGGGTTGATCTCCTCTAAGACTGACCGGTTTGATTGCCTTGCAGTCCAAGGGACTCAATGCAGGAGTCTTCTCCAGCACCAGAGTTCAAAGGCCTCCATTCTTTGGCACTCAGCCTTCCTTATGGTCCAACTTTCACAGCCATCCATTTGCAATTCTACTGGATAGTTAATGTTATATTTTCAGTACAGTGGGGCCCTTGGTGTTTGCTTGAGCTTGTTCTTGCAGACATTTCATTACCCAGCTAGGCAACCTCATCAGTGCTAAAAGGGAGTGGAGTTTGCTTTCTGTTTATATACAAGTGGCTCAGCCTCTCATGTTGGTGCGAGTATTCTTGGTGACTCCTTGGTCAGGCTCTTGGTCATTTACTGCTTGATTGTTGGTCTATTATTGATTTTGGTGTGAATCTCTGCTTATTATCTGGGTATTATTGCTGGTAAAAAGCTGTTTTTTTCCTCTTAAGGAAACAAAAGATCGAAACACCTTCTCTCCCAGCAACCTATACCTCGATAAACAGATCAACATCAATTTTTGTCACAGTTTGTAGCAAAAATCAAATCCAGAAAGCACACACAGATAACTGACTCAGCAGGATTCATTAACTTCTTTATAGACATAATAACAGGTGAATAAATGTACAATACCAACAGCAGAGTCTTCCAACGTGGTAGAGAGGCGAGATTGTAAGTAGGTTCAAAGACAGGCAGGCTATACAGAGAATGAGTTTCTTTTAGTTTCAGTTCAGAGCTAAGCCACACCCAGGCTCCAAACTGTTTCAGCTCCCATTGGCTGACCTTGTTACTAAGCCGTATTCATTGGCTAACCTTGTTACCACGTCTCTGCCTGTTCAAGAATATTCTGATAATTTTAAATTTCAGACAAAGAACCAAACAGATTAGAACCACAGTCCTAATCAAGGAACCACCGAGAGCACTTCCACCAACAATGACAGGGCAAGGCAATAGGCTATCGAAGGCAAACCCCACTCCTTTCTTGCACTGATGATGTTACCTAGCTGGGTCGAGAAATGTCTGCAACCAAGCTCAGAGAGGACCGAGGACCACAGAGTTCAATCCTGAGCTATAAATATTCTCTTCTATTAATACAATTTGTAGCATTGCAGGGGACCATATGGTGCAACCCATTAAAAAAAACTTGACAGAGCTACGAGGCTAGATCAGATCAAGGAGCCCATCCTTTCTAAGCAGCTGTCAGCGTCAGAAAATATTACCTTGGGGCTTGCCCTTGTCAGCAGCTTTTTGTCATGGTGGTCAACAAGAAATGAATGGCTTCCAAACAAGCATCCAGAAAGTAATTACTCTCTTCCACATTTCTTCCTTAACAGCTGCTTAGACTACTTGAGGTTCAGGAGATAGCAAATAGCCATGGTGGCCACCAATAACTCTTCTAGAAGTACATTCTCTTCCCCTCTTTATATCACTTGGGTTGCATTTGTCCCATTGTGTTATGGAAACAGCAGCCCTGAATTCCCTTGCCTTTAGCAGGGGCAGACATTAAGATTTATTTTCCAAAGTGCCTGAAAGCAGAACAAGAAGCAATGGATAGAAACTAATCAAAGAGAGAACTAAAGACCTAGAACTAAAGAGAGAACTAAAAACCCAGAACAGAAGAGAGAACCAGAGACCTAGAACTAAAGAGAGAACTAGAGATTAGAACTAAAGAGAGAACTAGACACCTAGAACTGAAGAGAGAATGAGAGACCTAGAAAGAGAGAACTAAAGACCTAGAACTAAAGAGATAATGAGAGACCTAGAACTAAGGAAAGAATGAGAGACCTAGAACTGGAGAGATAATGAGAGACCTAGAACTAAAGAGAGAATTAGAGACCTAAAACTGAAGAGAGAACGAGAGACCTAGAACTGAAGAGAGAATGAGAGACCTAGAACTGAAGAGAGAATGAGAGACCTAGAACTGAAGAGAAAACGAGAGACCTAGAACTGAAGAGAAAACGAGAGACCTAGAAAGAGAGAACTAGAGACTTAGAACTAAAGAGACAACTAAAGACCTAGAACTGAAGAGATAATGAGAGACCTAGAACTAAAGAGAGAATTAGAGACCTAAAACTGAAGAGAGAACGAGAGACCTAGAACTGAAGAGAGAATGAGAGATCTAGAACTGAAAAGAGAATGAGAGACCTAGAACTGAAGAGAGAACGAGAGACCTAGAACTGAAGAGAAAACGAGAGACCTAGAAAGAGAGAACTAGAGACTTAGAACTAAAGAGACAACTAAAGACCTAGAACTGAAGAGAGACCTAGAAAGAGAGAACTAGAGACCTAAAACTAAAGAGAGAACAAGAGACCTAGAACTGAAGAGAGAACAAGAGACCCAGAAAGAGAGAACTAAAGACCTAGAACTGAAGAGAGCACAAGAGACCTAGAACTGAAGAGAGAACAGGAGACCTAGAAAGAGAGAACTAGAGACCTAGAACTAAAGAGCAATTTCCTGACAGAACAATTAATTGATGGAGGCCCTTTGGAGATTCTCAGTCATCCACGTCACGGTTGTCCCAAAGGTGCCTTTCCAAGAAGCAACTGGACTTCCTTCTTTTTCTCTGCAGATGTTTCACTTCTCATCCGAGAAGCTTCTTCAGCTCTGAAGAAGGTGGGGATGGTGGGGAATCCAGTCACAGCCGAAGAAGCTTCTTGGATGAGAAGATAAATGTCTTCAAAGAAAAACAAAGTGCAGTTGCCTCTTGACAAAAAAAAAACAAACACCACCTTTGTGACAGTGGAAGGACTTGCCTACATAAGTTGTGGATACTCCAACACTGGAGGTTTTTAAGAAGAGAGGGGGTTGGACTAGAACAGTGTTTTTCAACCTTGGTAACTTGAAGATGTCTGGACTTCAACTCCCAGAATTCCCCAGCCAGCGAATGCTGGCTGGGGAATTCTGGGAGTTGAAGTCCGGACATCTTCAAGTTGCCAAGGTTGAGAAACACTGGACTAGAAGACCTCCAAAGTCCCTTCCAATTCTGTTCTATTGTCAAATCAACAGGAGTTTGGCTGCAATCCACTCTGCAATGCACTTTAGCATCAGGCCTGGATCACAGCCAGCCCGGAGCTAATTGCATGCAGCCCTTGGCCTCATTTCAAACTTGCGTGCCAGCGAGCAATGCAAAACTGCTGCCCCTCTTTTGCAGTCTGCCACTTGGAAGAATGCAAAGGCGATTTCAAATGGGTTGGGGTGGGTAGAAAATGGCTAATCTGCCCCCTGAAAAAAAACACCCCCACTTTGCCTCTGCTCCCTGCAACCCTGCCATAGATCAACAATAGGTGGATGGAAGCTCATCAAGGAGAGAAGCAACCTAGAACTAAGGAGAAATTTCCTGACAGTGAGGACAATTAATCAGTGGGACTACCTGCCTCCAGAAGTTGTGAATGCTCCAACACTGGAGGTTTTCAAGAAGAGATTGGACAGCCATTTGTACCGAAATGGGTACGGGGTTTTCTGCTTGAGCAAGGGGTTGGACTAGAAGACCTCCAAGGTCCCTTCCAACTCTGCTATTCTGTTATCGCTGGTGAAATACTGAATATATATTAAAATGTTCAATGCTGCTTAAAATCACAAGGGTTTGTCAACAGAAATTAGCTCTATTTCTTTCACGGTTTCTTCAAAAGTGGCATAGATTGTTATGAAACGTTCTGGTTCCTTTTGCAAAATTCCAATGGTCCTTGGCTTACAACTGGTCGCTTAGTGACCTTTTGAACTTGCAATACTTACCACCCAGCAAATTCATGATACGCTCCAAAATGATGCATTGCTATACAGGTAGTCCTCGACCTGCGGCCGCAACTGGGCCCAAACCTTCTAAGCAAAACAGTGCCCAATTTTACCACCATTCCTGTCACTGTTTTTTCAGTGAATCCCTGCAGTTGTTAAGTTAGTAATGCAGCTGTTAAGTGAATCTGGTTTCCCCATTGATTTTGCTTGTGAGAAGGTCTCAAAAGGTGATCCCATGACCTCGGGACAGTGCAACCGTCATAAATGCAGGCCAATTGTCAAGCGATCGTATGCACCCATGGGTGTACAACGGGGATAAGTGTAGGAAAACAATCACAGGTTCACTTTTTCCCCAGTGCCATTGAAACATTCACTCAACCAATGGTTGCAATTCGAGGACTACTGTATTGGAAGATATCCAGACGTGATTTGTTGGGGAGTGTGCAAATTTTAAATGTCAGTTATTTGGATTCCTTTGAGAACCCCATCATTGAAAACCTGGAGTTTCATTCCGTTCCAAAATACATTTTGTTGGTTCCCCAGGAAGTCGGACTTAGCAATTCTAAGCCCTAATTTACTTGTTATTAATTTTAGAATTGAGTCAGATGCTTGGAGAACGCGGCTGTTCCCAGCTTAACACTTCACATTTGCAATCACTGTTTAGCCTGCAGCAATTTTAAAATGTCGTTGGAGGATTTTCCTTGTTCCCTTCCCCTCCCCTCGTTCTTGGTAAATCTTCTCTGATGAAATATTGTCGTGAGCTCCAAAGCTTGCGTACCTGTTTGCGTTATTTTGGTGGAGCTTAATAAAGATTAATCTTGCAATGGGTTTTGTTGCGTTTTTTCTTTCTTTCTTTCTCCTGAGCATTGGCAGAATTTCTGTGGATTTTTATGTCCCTTGAAAGCAGGGGTGGGTTCCTGCCAGTTCTAACCTCTTCTATAGAAGAGGTTCCACAAATCTACAGTGCTGTTTAGAACCGGATCCAGCTCCTTCCCCCCGCCCGTCCATACATCATCAAGATGAAGAGCGAGGAGGAATTCTGGGAGTTGAAGTCCACAAGTCTTAAAGCTGTCAAGTTTGAACACCCCTGGGGTTTTTTTCTAAAGGGTTAGGGGTGCAAGGGTCTTATAACTTGACAGCTTTAAGACTTGCACACTTCAATGCCAGAGTTCCTGAGTCAACATGACTGGAGGAGGAATTCTGGGAGTTGAAGTCTACAAGTCTTAAAGCTGTCAAGTTTGAACACTCCTGGGTTTTTTTTTCTAAAGAGTTAGGGGTGCAAGGGTCTTGTAATTGACAGCTTTAAGACTTGTGTACTTCAAATGCAGGAGCTTCTGAGCCAACATTTTGGTTGCTAAGCAAGAGTGTTGTTAAGTGAGTTTCACCACATTTTACAAGTTGGCCATGCCCACCCAGTCACATGACTGCCAAGCCACTCCCACTCAGTCACATGGCCAGCAAGCCACTCTCACAAAGCAGGCCACACCTACAGAAGAGGTTCTAAAAAATTTGAAACCCACCACTGCTTGGAAGATATAATGTTTAACTGCCAAGGGACCACTAAAAGATTCCTTACAAAATTACTCGACTTTATATTTAGCAAGTGGACCAAATTATTGTCTGGCCCGGTTAATGTAGAGACTCAGGTATCGTTGCTCTGGTTTGTAACAAGCAGAGATGCTTGTGTGCATCAATCATGGTAGCCAATTTCATTACCCAGCTAAGTAACATCATCCGTGCTAGAAGGGAGTAGGGAGACATATTGTATATATTTAGGGTATACACACACACGCACATATATACATACATACTGCATGTGTGTGCAGATAGGTAGATTATGGGATGGATGGATGGATGGACCAATTTCGTTGTATTTAAGTACAATGACAATAAATATTATACGGATGGATGGATGGATGGATGGATGGATGGATGGATGGATGGATGGATAGATGGACCAATTTCATTGTATTTAAGTACAATGACAATAAATATATGGATGGATGGATGGATGGACCAATTTCATTGTATTTAATAGCAATAGCAATAGTTAGGCTTATATACCGCTTCATAGGGCTTTCAGCCCTCTCTAAGCGGTTTACAGAGTCAGCATATTGCCCCCAACAACAATCCGGGTCCTCATTTTACCCACCTCGGAAGGATGGAAGGCTGAGTCAACCTTGAGCCTGGTGGGATTTGAACAGCCAAACTGCTGAACTGCAGTGCTGCATTTAACCACTGCGCCACCTCGGCTCTGTGTACAATGACAAAGTACAATGACAAAGATTAGACAGACAGACAGACAGACAGATAGATAGATGGATGGATGCACCAATTTCATTGTATTTAAGTACAATGACAATAAAGATTATACGGATGGACGGATGGACGGACGGATAATTTATATCAGTGGTGGGTTTCAAAAATTTTTGGAACCTCTTCTGTAGGTGTGGCCTCTGATATGTGTGTGTGTGTGTGTGTGTGTGTGTGTGTGTGTGTATGTATGTATGTATGTATGTGTATATATATATATATATATATATATATATATATATATATATATATATATATATATATATATATATATATATATATATATATAATGTATGTATGTATGTGTGTGTATATATATATATATATATATATATATATATATATATATATATATATATATATATATATATATATATATATATATATATATATATATATACACACACACACACATACATACATACATACATACATACATACACATGTGAATGTGTTTGTGTGTATATGCCCAGTATGTATGTATATATGTACGTATGTATAGTATGGTAGGTGTATGTTTGTGTGTGTGTGAATGTGTGAATGTGTATATACAGTGCATTCAGAAAGTATTCAGATCTCCTTTCGTCAATTTTGTTATGCTTCAGCCTGAGTCTACCATTGTTGATATTCATTTCCCCCCCTCATTAGCCTACACTCAGTACCCCAGAATGACAAAGTGAAAACAGAATTTTCACAAAACTGACAGGGCACGGCAATAGTCTATGGTCTTTGAGTGTTTTCTTGGCAGTTTCTCCAAATGACATCTTAGTCCAAAGGACAACCTAGTCCCCTTCATAAAATGCAGTGTTGAAATCCACGCATCCTAAAATTTCCAATTCTGGGAGTTGAAGTCCACCCATCTTAAAATTCCCAAGGTTGAGAAACACAGATCTCTGCCAGCAACATCTGGAATCTTCAATCTACTATAGAAAACTTTGCAGAAAATAATTAATGGGAACAAGTTTCCGAGATCCAGACTCCAAATAAGGACTTAGTAACATCAGAGAGTTTGGGTCTCCAAGGAATCTCCATGCTAGACCTCAAAGTGATTGTTTTGGAAAAGCAAGATGTTACTGGCTCCCATTGAGCGAGAAATTGCTTCCCTCACGTACATCAAAAGGTTTCCAGCAATCTCTGAAGGGGTCAGCAAACAGGAGGGGCTTTTAACACATTCTAGTTTCGATAAGGTAGTTGCAATCTAACTAACCTCCCTCTGCCTCTCTCTCTCTCTCTTTTCCCCCATCCCAGTTTAAATGCTCTACCAGTTGACCCACTCCATGCATCTGATAAAGGGGGCTGCAGTCACAACAGTTAACAGGGAAAAGTTTCCCCTGTCCATTCATATCCAATTCTTGGGGGCAGTCCCAAAGGTGCTTTTTTCAAGAGGCAACTGGACTTTCAGGTTTTTCTTTGAAACCGTGTTGCTTCTCATCCAAGAAACTTCTTCAGCTCTGACAGGATGGTGGGGAATGGAAGGATTTATACTCCTTGCAGACCACTGGTCACTTGCATCCTTTTAGAGGGTTGTTGAGGCCACTTGGAGATTCATCTGTGTCCTCAATATCATCTGAATGGTGCAAATGGGTGTAGAGCCTTCTTGGAACTGCTGAAAGGACTGTGTAGTAGACTGGAGATAGATGATGTCGTATCCCTCCCCCTGTATTGAGGGAGGGCTGTTCAATTTTGACATAGATGGCCTCTTTGACCCCTCTTTCAAATCAGCAGTCCGGGTCTTATTTTCGGTGAAACACAGTAAATAGATAGATGATAAACAGATGATAGATAGATAGATAGATAGATAGATAGATAGATAGATAGATAGATAGATGGATGATAGATAGATGATAGATAGATTATAGACAGACAAATGATAGATTGATAGAAAGATAGATAGATGATAGATAGATAGATAGATAGATAGATAGATAGATAGATAGATAGATAGGCAAACAGACAGACAAATGATAGATTGATAGAAAGATAGATAGATGATAGATAGATAGATAGATAGATAGATAGATAGATAGATAGATAGATAGATAGATAGATAGATAATAGGCAAACAGACAGACTATGGTAGACAGACAGACTGATAGATGATAGATAGATAGATAGATAGATAGATAGATAGATAGATAGATAGATAGATAGATAGATAGACAGACAGACAGATAGATAGATAGATAGATAGATTATAGATAGATATATTATAGACAACAAATGTTAAGATAGATAGATAGATAGATAGATAGATAGATAGATAGATAGATAGATAGAGATAGATAGATAGATAGAGATAGATAGATAGATAGATAGATAGATAGATAGATAGATAGATAGATAGGCAGACACAGACAGATGATAGACAGACAGATGATAGATAGACAGACTGATAGACAGACAGATAGATGATAGATAGGTAGGTAGGTAGGTAGGTAGGTAGGTAGGTAGGTAGGTAGGTAGAGACCACATTTCCCCAAAAATAAGACTGGGTCTTGTATTAATTTTTTCTCCAACAGATACATTAGGGCTTATTTTTAGGTGATGTCTTATTTTGGGGGAAATTTGGTAGAGGGGATGGAGGGAGGGAGGCATGGAGGGAGGGAGAGAGAGAGAAAGAGAGAGAGAGAGGTGTGCAATCCACAAATATTTCAAGATCCTTCACACAAATCTAGGGCAAGAATTTCCCATTTTATGCCTGTGTATTTGGCTACTGGGTATTAAATGGAAAGCTTTGTGCCGTTCTCCTCTTGACTTTCAGCTCATTTCTGTAAATCTTAAGATGGCTTGGGGGGGTTTCCCTTGGTCTTCTAGGAGAACATTTCCGAAAGGGTGGCTTACAGTTCACAGGGAGTTCACACGGTGACAGATGGAAATGGCTACAAAAATGCCATCTTTACAAGTCGTTTCTGACCGGGATTATTCATTTGCAAATTACGCTAATTCCACAGCAAGTTGGCAGTTCCTGAAGGTCTACAGAGCCCCAGCTGTTATTTTTGCTCTTTTCAATGGAGTCTTATGTGCAGAGGTGACACTAGAGGTGTCATCACGCCTGAGTGCCCTTAAAATTAGCCATTCAAATATTACAATGCCGTTTTCCTTCTTTCTTTCTCACCCAATCCACCGAATCACGAACAAACACAAAGAACAAGAACGCTCCAGAAAATTAACTCAGATTCAAGCTGAAGAATAGAGGTAGTCCTTGATTTACAACCATTTGTTTAATGTCCTATCGAAGTTACGACAGCAGTGAAAAAAGGGGGACATGACTGGTTCTCGCATTTCCAACTGTGGCAGCATCCCCATGGTCACGTGATCAGAATTCAGATGCTTGGCAATTGGCTCATATTTATGACGGTTGCAGCGTCCCGGGGTGACGTGATCCCCTTTTGTGATCTTCTGACAAGCAAAGTCAATGAGGTGAAGCCAGATTCACTTAACAACTGTGTGTTGTGGTCTTTCGGCCACCGGGTCAGATGAGAAGGCAGCGTGGGAGTCAGGGTTAGCATCAAGGCAACCTGAGAGCTCTGAGGGAGAAGAGGGACTGGAACTGTCAGAGAGAGAGAGAGAGAGAGAGAGAGAGAGAGAGACAGAGAGAGAGAGAGACAGAGAGAGAGAGAGACAGAGACAGAGAGAGAGAGAGAGTGAGTGAGAGAGAGACAGTGAGAGAGAGAGAGAGAGTGAGAGAGAGACAGTGAATGAGAGAGAGAGAGACTGAGAGAGAGACAGTGAGAGACAGTGAAAGAGAGAGTGAGAGAGAGACAGTGAAAGAGAGTGAGAGAGAGAGTGAGAGAGAGAGACAGAGACAGAGAGAGAGAGACAGTGAGAGAGAGAGACACAGTGAAAGAGAGAGAGTGAGAGAAAGACTGAGAGAGAGAGTGAGAGTAAGAGAGACAGTGAAAGAGAGAGAGTGAGAGAGAGACAGTGAGAGAGGGACTGAGAGAGACAGTGAAACAGAGAGAGTGAGAGACAGAGAGAGACAGTGAAACAGAGAGAGTGTGAGAGAGAGAGAGACAGTGAGAAAGAGAGTGAGAGAGACAGTGAAAGAGAGAGAGTGAGGGAGAGAGAGAGTGAGAGAGAGAGTGAGAGAGTGAGTGAGAAAGAGAGAGAGACAGCGAAAGAGAGAGAGTGAGAGAGAGACAGTGAGAGAGAGACAGTGAGAGAGAGACAGTGAGAGAGACAGAGAGGGAGAGGGAGAGAGAGGGAGGACGGAGCATGGGCTGTCCATCAGTCCTCAGATGGAGAGTCAACAACCCCCAGGTCTGGAGGTGGCTGATGAGGAAGAGGAGGAACAACTGGCTCTAGTGCTTGGATGCACAGAAGGCAGAGGAGAGGAGAGCAGTGGAAATCTATGGGCTGGTCCTTGGGCCAGAAGAGTCACCGCTGTTAGCGAAACCCCACCTATCTCTGGAGATAAAAGGCAGAGGGCAGAGATGAATAGATATGGCAGACAACTATTCATCTCCATGCCGGACAGACTTCTTAGCCTGCTGTGTGGGAGAGAAACGCCGGGGCTGCAGATGCTCTTAATAAAGGAATTATTGAGGGTATATTATTACGGAAGGTTTGTCGTGTTTGGGAGCTGGGTCAGAACCCCGTGGTGCTAATTTAAGAACCGCAGGGATCCACTTAACAAATGTGGCAAGAAAACTCATAAAATGGGGGAGAACTCAACAAATGTTTCACCTGGGCAACAAAACTTTTCGGCTCCGTTGTTGCCGTACATCGAGGACAACTGCTTGTAGTATCCGCCTGGAGAAAACCAAAGATCGTTTGTTATGCTTTAAAGGGGCGTTTTGATTTCCGGAACCTTTTCTTTAGATGTTATTACGGGAGCTCATCCATATTCATGGGTCTCCCTGCTGCCTCAGCAATGGCACACTTTGTCGAGTTTGTCCCCTGCACGACGCTGAGCTAATATTTGCGATGTTCCCCAGTAGCTCTGGGCCAGGCTCGTTGTGTTGTGTTCGCTGCGAGGTTCGGAACAATTTCAGCAGTTTGCCTGAAGAGAGTCCCATCTTGCAGGGCTTAAGACCCCCGTTCTGCGTCTCTCCTTTCTTCTTGGTTTGCAATTGCTCCCCCCCCCACTCAACAGACACATAAGTTTTACTGCTGTGCCATAACAGCTCTTTGGAGGCTGTATCCCCAGGTCTGTGGTTGGGTTTATGTTCATTTAATGTCTTTAGTTAAAACAATTTATATGCCCCCTCCCTCCCGCCTCACAGCAGGGACTCCGGTTTTTTTCGCCACAGGACAAACGAAACCGAGAAAAAGTGACACAAACTGCTTAGCCAAGAAGTCGAGACGGATCAGGTTTGTTTTTTGACGACGGAAAAAAGCAGGTCAGCTCCTTAAAAAGTTTTAGCTGCTTAGTAGGTATCTTTGCTCAGAAGAGGGGAAAAAATGTAGTGGGAGAGGAATAGGAGAACAGTTTTTCAAATCTGAGCACCTTTAAGATGTGGGGACTTCAACTCCCAGAATTCCCCAGCCAACTCTGACTAGGGAATTCTGGGAGATGAAGTCCCCACATCTTAAAGAGTTGAAGGTGAGAAACCCTGAGCAAGGAGATAGAACTGTGGTAAGGAAGTATTAGTTGTGGCCTGTTGGCTGCAGATCCCTCCAGCAGCTGAATCGGAGGAGGAGGAGGAGGAGGAGGAGATGATGGTGGTGTGGGAGTCAGGGTCAGCATCAAGGCAACCTGAGATCTCCAAGGGGGAAGTGGGAATGGAGCTGTCAGAGAGAGAGAGGCGGAGTCTGGGCTGTCCGTCGGCCCTCAGATGGAGGTGTAGATATACAATAGCAGAGTTGGAAGGGACCTTGAGGTCTTCTAGTCCAACCCCCTGCGTAGCCAAGAAACCTTATACCATATCAGACAAATGGCTATCCAACATCTTTTTAAAGACTTCCAGTGTTGGAGCATTCACAACTTCTGGAGTCAAGTTGTTCCACTGATTAATTGTTCTCACTGTCAGGAAATTTCTCTTTAGTTCTAAGTTGCTTCTCTCCTTGATTAGTTTCCACTCATTGCTTCTTGTCCTACCCTCAGGTGCTTTGGAGAATAGTTTGACTCCCTCTTCTTTGTGGCAGCCCCTGAGATATTTTGAGACTGCTATCATGTCTCCCCTAGTCCTTCTTTTCATTACACTAAACATGCCCAGTTCCTGCAACCGTTCTTCATATGTTTTAGTCTCCAGTCCCCTCATCCTCTTTGTTGCTCTTCTCTGCACTCTTTCTAAAGTCTCCACATCTTTTCTACATCGTGGCGAACAAAACTGGATGCAGTATTCCAAGTGTGGCCTTACCAAGGCCTTATAAAGTGGTATTAACACTTCACGTGATCTTGATTCTGTCCCTCTGTTTATGCAGCCTAGAACTGTGTTGGCTTTTTTGGCAGCTGCTGCATATGCATAATGCTGGGCTCAAACTCAGTTGCAGGAACTAGATATGGCTAATCTAGTGAAGGACCAGGGGAGACACGATAGCAGTCTTCTAATATTTGAGGGGCTGCCACAGAGAGGAGGGAGGTCAACCTATTTTCCAAAGCACCTGAAATCCAGACAAGGAACAATGCGTGGAAACTCATCAAGGAGAAAGATTCAACCTGGAAATAAGGAGAAATTTTCTGACATAACAATCAACCCACGGAACAGAAGTTACCTTCGGAAGTTGTGGGAGCTTCATCACTGGAACCTTTCAAGTAGAGGTTGGACTGCCATCTGTCAGAAATGGTGTAGAGTCTCCTGCTTGGGTGGGAGGCTGGAGTAGATGACCCACAAGGTCCCTTCCAACTCTATGAATCTGTAATCAAGCGAGCTGAAACTTTAGGAATATACAGTAGTTATGGGAACTTTGATGAGGGATCTCTCTCTCTTTTCAAAATGATCAGATAAAATCGGAATTAATGAAAAATTAACTAAAGCTGACCTAGATAGACTCTTATTGACGTACACGTTGTTCTTATTGTCCTTAGGCCAATCATGAAATATTCTATGGGGAATGATTATTCTGCATAAAAGTAACCATGCATTTGCCTAATGAAATGCAATTAGGCATCTGGAGAAGCAATTATACCAACAGTTCTTGAAGGAGGATCTAGCATCCCTGATGAGTCTCATTGGGCACAGATGTCCATCCTGCCATGGACAGTCGGCAGATTATCATGGTTCCTTCTCGTTTCTTAACTTAGGTCAGAGGTTCTCCACTTGGTGACCTCCAGATGTTATGAAGAACGGTTGCAGGAACTGGGTATGTCTAGTTTAATAGAAAGAAGGACTAGGGGAGACATGATAGCAGTCTTCCAATATCTCAGGGGTTGCCACAAAGAAGAGGGAGTCAAATTATTCTCCAAAGCACCTGATGGTAGAACAAGAAGCAATGGGTGGAAACTAATCAAGGAGAGAAGCAATTTGGAACTGAGGAGAAATTTCCTGACAGTGAGAACAATTAATCAGTGGAACAGAAGTTGCCTCCAGAAGTTGTGAATGCCCCAACACTGGAAGTCTTTAAGAAGATGTTGGATAGCCTTTTGTCTGAAACGGTATGGGGTTTCCTGCCTAGGCAGGGGGTTGGACTAGAAGACCTCCAAGGTCCCTTCCAACTTTGCTATTGTATTGTATTATATTGTATTGTATTGTATTGTATTGTATTGTATTGTATTGTATTGTATTGTATTGTATTGTATTGTATTGTATTGTATTGTACCTGAAACTGTCCAAAACTGACCTTCAAAAATTACAGACTTTAAACATGTGGAAAACACCAAGGTGGTGTGTATAGTTTCTTTCATGGCTACTACAGGATTTTGGAGGGAGGGGGAATGCTTGCATGATCAGGAACCTTTGTCCAAAGGTCCTTTTTCAAGAGGCAACTGGACTTTCCTCTTGAAAAAGCACCTTTGGGGCAACCATGACCTGGACTGCTGAGAATCAACATAGACCTGAATGTTTGTTCAATTCCTTATGAGTAGATTTCTCGGACAGAACGATTAATCGATGGAATCGCTTACCTCCTGGAGTGGGAGGTTTTCAAGAAGAGGCTAGACAACCATTTGATTGGGATGGTATAAGGTTTCCGGCTTGACCAGGTGGACTAGAACACCTCCTGTTGGAGGGAATGGTGGGGAGGGAATGGAGATTTTACAGTATCCTTCCCCTGGAGTGGGGAGGGAATGGAGATGTTACAGTATCCTTCCCCTGGAGTGGGGAGGGAATGGAGATTTTACAGTATCTTTCTCCTGCCACACCCACCAAGCCATGTCCACAGAACTGGTAGTAAAAAAATTTGAATCCCACCACTGGTCTGCCAACATGGCAGGCTGGGGAATTCTGGGAGTTGAAGTCCACACTGCTTAAAGTGACTGAGGTTAAGAAACATTGGTCTAAGCTAGGAGTCTCCAAAACTTGGTAACTTTGAGACCCGTGGATTTCAACTCCCAGAATTCCTCAGCCAGCCATGATAGCTGAGGAATTCAAGCCCACAAGACTTAAAGTTGCTAAGTTTTGGAGACCCCCTGTTCTAAGCAGATTCTGAGTGGCTTCCTTCTGTTTTTTCCCCCAAATTCCTACACACAGAGAGTAGCTGCTCCTAGATACTACTCCTGGTGGGATGCAACTAGTGGATGGCTGGGCTTAGGACTGATGAAAGAAATGTCCTTCTGGGTTCAGCTCCATGGGGGAAAAGACACTGGAGACATGGAGGCTGCTTGGAAAGATGGGTTATTGGTGGACAGGACCACATGGCTTGAGCCCTGAACAGAAAAGGTGATCACATGCTTCAATGTTGGTGGAGAAGAAGAGAAGGGCTGAGGGAGGGGCTTGCTAGGCTTTTTATAACCTGTTTAGTCTCACCTCTCTTTTTCCTGTTCCTGTGTAAGAAATGTATTCTGATTGGTTGTCAGACTCCCATGGGGCCATGCAGGGGGCTACTCTCTAGGCTGTGATGAGTTCTCAGATGCCTTGTGGTCAGTTGAGTAATATCCCTTCCCCCTACAGCTGCAGTGAGGAGAAGTCTTTATTATGTAAAAGGGACTAGTCTGGCCTTCTCAATGGCCCATTAACTGGGGATGGGCAGGAAGCTACAGGCAGCTATTCTGCCTTTTAAAACACGTTTCTTTCTTTTCACATCCAGAGAAATATTCTGCCTTTTCAATATTTCCTAGGATATTTCATTTTTCTGGGAGAGGGCTGGGTGATAACTTCCCACAGGACAGAACAATGTGCAATATTACCTGTAAGATTCTGAATTAAGTAACTCATTTGCCATATTTCTTTTAAAGTGTCTTCAAGTCAGCCTTGGCTCCTGGCCAGCCCGTGGACGGATTACTGCAATTTCCTTGCCAATATTTTTTGGAACGGAATGGCATTGCTTTCTTCTTCCTAAGGACTGGCCCAAAGTCACCCAGCTGGCTTTGTGCCTACGGCAGGACTAGAATGCTTAGTCTCCTGGTTTTTAGCCCAGTGTCTTTAACCTCTGTGCTACTAAATTGTCTCTCTCTATAAATCTGAATGCCATTTTCACCAAAATGCACTGAATGGCACACAGAGATATATCAAAATGGAGGTGGGAGAGATTGGCATCCTGTCTAAAGCCAGGTGTTGTGGCCCGCCAGCGGTGCCGGCAGCAGATTCGGACAGTAAGGAGGTTGGGAAGGAACATGGGCCAGTCCTGGAGTCTGGGGAAGGCTCTGACGGGGGCTCTGTCTGAGGCAGAGAGGGGGGCCAGAGCCATCTGATGTTTATTAGCTGCCTTCAGAGTCAGACATCAGTGAGGCAGATGAACCGCTGGAGCCTGTTCTCAGTGTGCGCATGCGCAGAGTTGCCAGATGAAGGGAACACTAAACAACAGTGAGTAAGGCCACAGGTGGATAATGAATGGTGGCGGCCCCTCCCAGAGGAAATAAAAGAGGAGTGAAAGGAGAGTGGAGTTTGCAGGAGGCAATTAGTCCGTGTGACTCTCCAAGATTCCTTGCCAGGTTTTGCAGATATCAGCCTGGCTGATAAGCCAGAGAAGGTCTGTGAGTATAAATCCTCCCTTGAAAGACTTTGCTGGAGGTGAATGAGCAGAATTCACAGTCAATTAATAAGAGGGGTTTTTGTCGGGACCAGGAGTTTCCTTCATGCTCTTGGGAAGCCTCAGACAGAACACCAGATCATTTGACGACTTGGTTCAGCATAAAGTGCCCGTGTAGAAAATACAGGAAATTCTCATCTTAACCTCCTTACAACTTACGTCTGAAATGGTATAAAGTTTCCTGCTTGAGCAGGGAGTTGGACTAGAAGACCTCTAAGATCTGTTCCAACTCTGTTATTCTGTTCTGATTTAGCGACTGTACAAAGCCCTCTGGAGCCTTCAGGGACCTTCCGGAAGCTTCCCTGAAGGCTCCGGAAGACTAAAAACGGCCCTAATGGACAAACAGGAAGTGACTTCCAATTTGCTCGTAGGGTTGCATTGTCATCCTCTGGAGCCCTCACGGAAGCCTCTGGAAGGCCCCTGAAGGCTTAAACCTGCCCTACGAGGGCTTAAACCTGCCCTACGAGCAAACCGGAAGTCCATTCCCGAACTTCCGGTTTGCCTGTAGAGCCGTTTTTTTATACTCTTATAGTCTCCTATAGTTACAAACATGTAAGAGAAAAGCAGAGGTATCCCTGGGGTGGGGAAGGGAGGGATGGCCAATAAAACAACTGACCTTCAATCACAACTGTAGCCACCAGTTTACAGGTTTCACCTGCCCTATCGTCCCTGTCCTACCTGTGCTACCTGCTGCTGGAGGCTTCCTAAATTATCAACACCCACAGCAACCTCAGTCTGTAAGTATACATGCCTATTTATACTGGGCTCACTAGCAGACAGTCAGTTTGATGTAGTCATTAAGGTGCTGACTTAGGGATCAGGACACTGAGTTCTAGTCCCGCCTTAGGCACGAATGCCCAATGGATAACTCTGGACCAGTCACCAGGATGCTGGGAGTTCTAGTCCCACCTTAGGCATGAATGCCCAATGGATAACTCTGGACCAGTCACCAGGATGCTGGGAGTTCTAGTCCCACCTTAGGCACGAATGCCCAATGGATAACTTTGGACCAGTCTCCAGGATGCTGGGAGTTCTAGTCCCACCTTAGGCATGAATGCCCAATGGATAACTCTGGACCAGTCACCAGGATGCTGGGAGTTCTAGTCCCACCTTAGGCATGAATGCCCGGTGGATAACTTTGGACCAGTCTCCAGGATGCTGGGAGTTCTAGTCCCACCTTAGGCATGAATGCCCAATGGATAACTCTGGACCAGTCACCAGGATGCTGGGAGTTCTAGTCCCACCTTAAGCATGAATGCCCAATGGATAACTCTGGACCAGTCACCAGGATGCTGGGAGTTCTAGTCCCACCTTAGGCATGAATACCCAATGGATAACTCTGGACCAGTCACCAGGATGCTGGGAGTTCTAGTCCCACCTTAGGCATGAATGCCCAATGGATAACTTTGGACCAGTCACCAGGATGCTGGGAGTTCTAGTCCCACCTTAGGCATGAATACCCAATGGATAACTCTGGACCAGTCACCAGGATGCTGGGAGTTCTAGTCCCACCTTAGGCACGAATGCCCAATTGATAACTCTGGACCAGTCACCAGGATGCTGGGAGTTCTAGTCACACCTTAGGCACGAATGCCCAATGGATAACTGTGGACCAGTCGCCAGGATGCTGGGAGTTCTAGTCCCACCTTAGGCATGAATGCCCAATGGATAACTGTGGACCAGTCACCAGGATGCTGGGAGTTCTAGTCCCACCTTAGGCATGAATGCCCAATGAATAACTCTGGACCAGTCACCAGGATGCTGGGAGTTCTAGTCCCACCTTAGGCATGAATGCCCAATGGATAACTCTGGACCAGTCACCAGGATGCTGGGAGTTCTAGTCCCACCTTAGGCATGAATGCCCAATGGATAACTGTGGACCAGTCACCAGGATGCTGGGAGTTCTAGTCCCACCTTAGGCACGAATGCCCAATGGATAACTGTGGACCAGTCACCAGGATGCTGGGAGTTCTAGTCCCACCTTAGGCACGAATGCCCAATGAATAACTCTGGACCAGTCACCAGGATGCTGGGAGTTCTAGTCCCACCTTAGGCATGAATGCCCAATGGATAACTCTGGACCAGTCACCAGGATGCTGGGAGTTCTAGTCCCACCTTAAGCATGAATGCCCAATGGATAACTCTGGACCAGTCACCAGGATACTGGGAGTTCTAGTACCACCTTAGGCATGAATGCCCAATGGATAACTTTGGACCAGTCACCAGGATGCTGGGAGTTCTAGTCCCACTTTAGGCATGAATGCCCAATAGATAACTCTGGACCAGTCACCAGGATGCTGGGAGTTCTAGTCCCACCTTAGGCATGAATGCCCAATGGATAACTCTGGACCAGTCACCAGGATGCTGGGAGTTCTAGTCCCACCTTAGGCATAAATGCCTGGCGGATAACTTTAGACCAGTCCCCAACAGGCTGGAAATTCTAGTCCCACCTTAGGCATGAATGCCCAATTGATAACTCTGGACCAGTCACCAGGATGCTGGGAGTTCTAGTCCCACCTTAGGCACGAATGCCCAATGGATAACTGTGGACCAGTCGCCAGGATGCTGGGAGTTCTAGTCCCACCTTAGGCATGAATGCCCAATGAATAACTCTGGACCAGTCACCAGGATGCTGGGAGTTCTAGTCCCACCTTAGGCATGAATGCCCAATGGATAACTCTGGACCAGTCACCAGGATGCTGGGAGTTCTAGTCCCACCTTAAGCATGAATGCCCAATGGATAACTCTGGACCAGTCACCAGGATGCTGGGAGTTCTAGTACCACCTTAGGCATGAATGCCCAATGGATAACTTTGGACCAGTCACCAGGATGCTGGGAGTTCTAGTCCCACTTTAGGCATGAATGCCCAATAGATAACTCTGGACCAGTCACCAGGATGCTGGGAGTTCTAGTCCCACCTTAGGCATGAATGCCCAATGGATAACTCTGGACCAGTCACCAGGATGCTGGGAGTTCTAGTCCCACCTTAGGCATAAATGCCTGGCGGATAACTTTAGACCAGTCCCCAACAGGCTGGAAATTCTAGTCCCGCCTAAAGCATGAACGCCTGATGGATGACCTTGGTCCAGTCACACTCTATCAGCCCAACCCATCTCACAAGATTGTTATAGAGGAAATAAGAGAAAGGAGTGTTATGTATGTTCGCTGCCTTGAGTTACTTATCAAGCAATAAAAGGCGGGATTAAAAAAATGAAATAAAGAAAGATAACCTCCAAGGTTCCCGTGATATCATCAGCATTCTATACTTAATCTTGCAATCCGCCTGGAGTCACCACGAATGAATTGGGTGGCCATCGACGTTGGTTTAATAAATCAAAATAAATACATCTTAGCCAAAAGGCTGAGCTCTTGGACCAACAGGGAAATTTTATCCAGCAGTGTTCCAAATCTAATGATGTTACAAAAAAAAAAAAAAAGGCCATTGCAGCAAGATAAGCACCACTGCATTTTGCTTAGACTCTACGAAATGCTAAATATCCAACCCTGACTTGAGATTGCGAGAAAGGGGCCCCTCCTCTAACCAGCAGGGTGATATTTAAAGTAGGTTAATATTCTAATACTTTATTTAATTTTTTAAAGCGTCCTTAGCTCAGCGTTTTCGTAACCTGGCATCTTAGTCATTTCGTGGCTTAGCATCTTAATAGTTCAGCATCTTATTATCCTCGTATGTATTCACCGTAGTTCAGCAATTTAGTAAATCCAGCTCTTAAGCACCTTAATTTGACTCTAATATATCCATTTATATTATATTGTAGTCTGTTGCGGATTACATTATACATTTAGTTTAGCAATTCTTTTCAATTTTGTTTCCTGAGCTCTTAAAACATCTGCTGTGCAATTGTCTTATCGTTTTGGCCAAACAGCACAAATAAAGGTGATTGACTGGTCAGACTATCTGCTTTTCTTGACTTTATCTTTTTAAGGATTAATTGAACTGTGATAAGGAAACTGCAGTCTAATATAGGTAGTCCTCGACTTACGACCACATAAGTGCACTTTTAGTAACACGGTTGTTAAGTGGATTTGGCTTCCCTGTTGACTTTGCCTGTCAGAAGGGTTGCAAAAGAGGATCACATGACCCCAGCACACTGTGACCATCATAAATATGAACCAGTTTCATAAGCATACTCGTTAGATGATTGATGGGATTATACATAATTGAAAATAGTGATATACAAACATAAATTGTTGGTAAAAAAAAATTTATACCGAAAAAATATTTAGAATGGGATAAGTGATTATATAAAGGTATATTGTTATTAAACAGACAATCAAGAATGTAAGGGAATTAGGTTTATTGAAAAGAAAGAAATATTAATCGTAATTGAATATATGTTGTGCAAAGAAAGTGAGGTATCTAGTTATATGAGACGGAAAATCTGTGATTGTATATGTAATTGAGAATATGGATGGAGAAACACTTGTAACCAAATGACATGCTGTATGTAATGGATGAGAATTGTTTTTTTTTTAATGTTATGTTTAAAAATTAAAAAAAAGCAAAATAAATAAGTATGAACCAGTTTCTAAGCAGCCAAATTTTGATCACGTGACCATGGGGATGCTACAATGTATCCAATCAAGGGGCTCAATTCACCACTAGGTTCTGGCATATGTTTCTGACCATGGTAGGCTCCTCCCAGGGCCTCAGTTCAGTGTTCCACCCTGCTACTAATGGAGCCGCTGAAAGAGCTAACGAGACGGCAGAGCAGTATCTACGCTGCTATGTAAAGCATCAACAATCCAACTGGACTTTGAAAAAAGGGTCATACGTCACTTTTTTCAGTGCCATTGTAACTTCAAATGGTCACCAAACCTTAGGTTGTAAGTCAAGGACTAGCTCTAGCTGGCCATAATTGAATTAAGTACAGGGAATCCCCAACTTAGCAATTGATCAAAGTTACCACAGATGCTGACAACCGGCCTGCATTTGAAATGTATAATCCTTTAAAATCGTTAAAGCATTTTTTTTTATTTTAAAAAAAAGATCTGCTGAGTATCTGTGGAGTTTCTCCGTCATCGAGGTCACGGTTGTCCCAAAGGTGCTTTTTTCAGGAGGCAACTGGGCTTTCTTCTTTGAAGACGTTTCGCTTCTCATCCAAGAAACTTCTTCAACTCTGACTGGATGGTGGGGCATGGAAGGATTTATAGTCATTGCAGACAGCTGGTCATTTGCATTCTTTTAGCAGGTCGTTAATGTCACCTGGAGATCTGCTGAGATTTAAATTTATTTCTGTCTGAAAGAAAAGTTTTGGAAATTTTTGCAGGTGTAGAAGGACAGGCAGAGCGTGGAGACGGAGCCAAGCGAGGAATAAGCTTGGAGTCCTTACATCCCCACAAGCTAACTCCAACCCTTCTTGAATTCCCTTAACTCTTATCTAGTGCCAATTTAACGCTGACCAATCATTGGCTAGACTTCTTGTGTATAGGCATGAGCAATAAATCTTCTGAAGAAAGTTAGCACCCACCCTTTTCTAGAAAAATGAAATATTCTAGGAAATATTAAAAAGACAGAATATTATATTTCCCTAAAGGAGAAACATGCTCTTGTAAAGCAGTCCCTACCTTTGTTAATAGCCCCAGAAAGACTGGGCCAGCCTATCTACAAGACAAAAGACCTTCAGCCTCAGGGTGATAGGATTAGCCCTCACTCAAGATCCAAACCAGGACAAAGCCATTAAGCCACATTAGGAATTGCCCAACACTCTTTCAGAACACAAGCCATTACATCACCCAACACAGTTCAACCAAGCTTATCTCAGACAAACTCCTAGGGTTTCCACATGACCCCTACATCAGCCACGGGATATTGCCCAACACCCTTTCAGAACACGCATCTTCTTACAACCAGCACAGCTCAACCGAACTTATCGCAGAGAAACTCCTAGGATTTGTGCATGACCCCATACAGCAGCCAATAGGATATATGCTCTTGCCACAGGAACAGGAAGCTCAAGTTCAAAGCCCAAGAGAGGATATCAAAACCCTTCACTCTCAGACCCATGTGGTCAGCTGCAGCAGTACCATATGTTTAATGATTCTGCTCCATTAAACCATCCTTCCCAGCAGCCTCCATGTTTCCAGTGTCTTTCTCCCCACTTGGAACTGAGCCCAGATGGACGTTTCTTCCAACAACTGGAACTTAGACAAGATAGACAAGATATACTGCATATTGAAGCCCACCTCTGTTTTTCTGCCTATCACCCATCTATCTTCCCTATTTGCCTTAATCAGTTTTCTAAAAACTCACCATACTACGAAGCAAATATGTTGGGGACCGTCATGTTCAAAGAAGGCAGTAAAGAATGACAGGAGATTAAGATTTCTCAGAAATCCTTTATTATAATATCGTTTATGGAGCTTCTCTTAACTCGAGAAAGGATTGGCCAAGAGTCATGAGGAATAAAAATTGGTGGGAGTCATCTTCTCTTTTTCGGTCCCCCCGTTTGAAGAATCTACTTTCCCTTTGGCTAACAAAATTCAAAAAAAAAAAATGCATAAGTTCACCCGAGGCTTTATGGAACAAGGCTGAGCTGGCAAAACCAGAGGTGAGCATGGGAGCCACATGGAGTCGCGTCCGTCTCTAAATGAGAACATTCGCTTTCTTCTTTTTTTACCCCCCACCAGTAAAACAAGATAGTAAAACCATGTTGTTGTTTTAAATAGAAAGTTTAAATAGAAAGTTCGCGATGCATCGTCTTCGGGACTTGATCCAATATGTCTTGATCGCAAAGCTGAAGCTGCAGCGTTGTAGTTCAAGGGATCCCGAGAATAGATAAAAATGACTCGCTAGCATTGGGCAAGGTTAGGCGGCTTTGCAAAACAAACCAAAAACAACCCACAGGGCCTGGTTAGAAAAAAAAAGGCGACATCTACCACAGTCAGAGATTATGCAAATCAGGCCGGATACTACGAATACGTGGAAGAGGATGTAACCGGATGCTATGCCAAATTCTGGATTTGATACCATTTATAACAGAATGGCAGAGTTGGGAGGGACCTTGTAGGTCATCTAGTCCAACCCTCT
Organism: Thamnophis sirtalis; assembly: GCF_051295495.1. Taxonomy (NCBI): domain Eukaryota; kingdom Metazoa; phylum Chordata; class Lepidosauria; order Squamata; family Natricidae; genus Thamnophis; species Thamnophis sirtalis. The sequence continues at coordinate 90,680,459 of NW_028261387.1, forward strand.
GCCCAAGCAGGAGACCCAACACCATTTCTGACAGATGGCAGTCCAGTCTCTCCTTGAAAGCTTCCAGGGATGAAGCTCCCACGACTTCCAGAGGCAACTTCCGCTCCATGGGTTGATTGCTCTCACCGTCAGAAAAATTCCTCCTTATTTCCAGGTTGAATCTCTCCTTGTCTGGCCTTCGACCGCTTTGGAAAACAGGTTGACCCCCTCCTCTCTGTGGCAGCCCCTCAAATATTGGAACACTGCTTTCAGTATTGTGGTAGCACAGTGGTTAGAATGCCGTACTGCAAGCTATTTTTGCTGACTGCTGGCTGGCTGCAATTTGGCAGTTTGAATCTCACCAGGTTCAAGGTTGACACAGACTTTCCATCCTTCGGAGGTGGCTAAAATGAGGACCCAGATTTGTTGGGGGCAAGAGGCCGACTCTGTAAACCACTTAGAGAGGGCTGTAAAGTACTGTGAAGTGGTATATAAGTCTAAGTGCTTTTGCTATTGCTATCATGTCTTCCCCTGGTCCTTCTGTTCCCTAGACTAATCATGCCCACTTCCTGCAACCGTTCTTCATATGTTTTAGTCTGCAGTCCCCTAATCATCTCGGTTGCTCTTCTCTGCCCTCTTTCTTTTATTTTAACTCTGGAGATTCTCCATCATCCAGTTCATCATTGTCCCAAAGTTGCTTTTTCAAAACCCAAGTGGATTTCCTTGTTTCTTTTTCTGGAAAACATTTCACTTTGCATCCAAGAAGCTCCTTTAGAATTGAAGAAGCTTCTTGGATGAGAAGTGGGATATTTTCAAGGAAAAAAAAACAAATCTGGGATGCCTTTTCAAAAAGCACCTTTGGGATTTTCATTATATCCACTCTTTTGATTCATTATCAGTATCTCTTACCACATAAGGTTCTTTGTTAGTTATTCAGGTGACAGGGTTATCTTTATTATTCTTAACTTGCCTCCAGAAGTTCTGGATGCACCAGCATTGGAGGTCTTTGAGACTGGACAACCATTTATCTGAAAGGGTGTAGGGTTTCCTCCTTGAGCAGGGGGTTGGTCTAGAAGACCTCCAAGGTCCCTTCCAACTCTGTTATTCTGTTATTCAAAGCCCACCAATTGGACCCAAATACAATAATAATCTTCAACTCATGTTCCAAGTTATAGCCTGATATCTACCGTAGCTTGCTACTCTTAAAGTTGGTCCTTATACTGCATTGCTAATCAAAGGAAAGACCACACCTAGAGTATTGCACCCAGTTTTGGTCACCACACTATAAAAAAGATGTTGAGACTCTAGAAACAGTGCAGAGAAGAGCAACCAGGATTATTAGGGGACTGGAGGCTAAAACATAGCAATGAACGGTTGCAGGAACTGGCCATGGCTAGTCTAGTGAAGAGAAGGACCAGGGGAGACATGATAGCAGTCTTCCAATATTTGAGGGGCTGCCATAGAGAAGAAGGGGTCAAGCTATTTTCCAAAGCACCTGAAGGCCAGACAAGGAATAATGGATGAAAACTGACCAAAGAGAGATTCAACCTGGAAATAAGGAGGAACTTTCTGACAGTGAGAACAATCAACCCAACCCATGGAATAGAAGTTGCCTTCGGAAGTTGTGGGGGCTTCATCACTTGAGACTTTCAAGAAGAGATTAGACTGCCATTTGTCAGAAATGGTGTGGGATCTCCTGCTTCAGTGGGGGTGTTGGACTAGATGACCTTTAAGGTCCCTTCCAACTCTTGTTAACCTGTTATTTCGGGGATCACTTCTCATCTCTGCTGTTGAACCAACCTGACCAATGACTTTAGCCGGCTCTGTTGAAGGATTCTCTTGTTATTGGTACACTCAAGTTGTGGTTTGGTGTCTTCCAGTAGTCCTGACTCCTGGCAACAGCCTGGATGACTCTATGTAGCTTTTGTGGCAACTTTCTTTAGAAGTCATTTGACGTTGGGTTCTTCTTCCTGGGACTGAGAGAGAACGACGGGCCTAAAGTCAGCCAGTTGGCTTTGGATCTAAGGGAGGATTAAAACTCATGGTCTTCTGGATTCTAGTCCAGTGCCTTTAGCTACAACATCAAATTGGCTCTCACTGTAAAAATGCTTTTCAGTTTTTTAGAACTTCATCAGATGCCACCTTATATTTATGAGCTCCTGCCTGCAACTTTCTCTTCAGCTGGATGTCCCTTGCCTTTGTTTCAGAGATACATTAGCTGGACTGTCCCTTTCAAGCTACAAATAAAGCTTCCTTTGGTTGGAAGATTTCCTGCAATTTAAAAGCTTCCTGCAGATTCAGAGTGAACAGGTCTGCTAGAAGCATCCTCACCTATTTTTCCTTCCTGATGCATTCTGTCTATGTACAACTTTATCCCTACCTATAATCTCATGAGGTAAAGGTAAAGGTTCCCCTCGCACATAAGTGCTGGTCGTTCCCGACTCTAGGGGGCGGTGCTCATCTCTATTTCAAAGCCAAAGAGCCAGCGCTGTCCGAAAACGTCTCTGTGGTCATGTGGCCGGCGTGACTAAATGCCGAAGGCGCATGGAACGCTGTTCCCTTCCCACCAAAGGTGGTTCCTATTTTTCTACTTGCATTTTGACGTGCTTTCGAACTGCTAGGTTGGCAGAAGCTGGGACAAGTAACGGGAGCTCGCTCTGTTACGCAGCGTTAGGGATTTGAACTGCTGAACTGCTGACCTTTCTGATTGGCAAGCTCAGCATCTTAACCACTGAGCCACCACATCCCTCTAATCTCATGAGGTGAGGCTCTGCAACGTGACCATTCTGCTGAACTCTTCAATGGACATATGAGCTATTTTCTGGACACAATCCATCAGGGAACCGACCTACAAAATTTCTTCTCTCTACTTTCTTCTATTACTAGAAGAAAGTTGGGATACTTTTCTCCTGAATCCTTGACTTTTTCATTTTCCACCACAAAATTGCAATCATCAAAATGCATCGCCTTCCTTGGCAGCATGCCTTCCTTTTAGCGCAAGGATGCATAACTTTTGTTTAGTTCTGGAGAGCTTCAAATCAAGCCGAGGGCAGTACTTCTCCATGGGCTTACTCAGTGGTGGGATTCAAATAATTTAACAACGGGTTCTCTGCCCTAATGGCCAGCTGGGTAGGCATGGCTCGGTGGTCATGTGGCTGGGTGGGCGTGGCCAACTCAACGTCACTCACGCCGATGGGCGCTTTGCCTTAGCTGTGACAATGTAATAAGGGTTAACCGGAGAGGCAGTTTCTGTAAGCAGGGCGATAAAAATTAGGCTAAAAACAACACCAGAATGTTTCCTTCCTGCCTTCCTTACGGGATTAAGCCTGTAAAGTGGTGAAAAAAACAAAAACAAAATGAGATTTCTTCCAACAACCGGTTGTCTGAACTACTTAGAAAGGTAACAACCGGTTCTCACGGAATCGGCAGGTGCGAACCGGCTGAATCCCATGGTTCCACCACAAAACCGCGGAGGACAAAATCGCGCTCGACGAAAGCGCGCATTTGACGTCATCACAGCGCGACGAAAACATCGCGCTGTGATCGAAAAATGTAAAAAATAAAGCGAAAACCTTCCCCTAACCCCCCCAAACCTAACCCTAAACCTAAACCTAACCCTAAACCTAACCCTTAACCTACCCCTAAATGTAATCCTAAACCTAACCGTTAACGTAACGCTAAACCTAACGCTAACCCTTAACCTAACGCTCTAAACCTAACCCTAACCCTTAACCTAACCCTAACCCTAACCCTAAACCTAACCCTTACCTTTATGTGAATCGGCTTGTTTTAATTTTAATTTTATTTCAATTTTTAATTTTTTTCGTCGCGCTGTGATGACGTCACATGCGCGCTTTCGTCGAGCGCGATTTTGTCCTCCGCGGTTTTGACGGGCCACGGAATCCCACCACTGGGCTTACTGGACTCTTGAGGGCCTTTATGTTGATAGTTCCTTAAGGGAACCCTCACTGGATTCTCAGGATTATATAGGACAACTAATGCCGTCATGCAATTGGAACCAGCCCTTTTCCCTCCCACCCCGAACCCCCTCAAAGAGATATAGAGGATGACCATGGTTTTTAGGCAAAATGACGCAACCTTGGAAGGCAATCCCGGAGCTTCTAGGAAAAAAGTCATGCGCTGATGTGATGGCAAATTATGAATAGCAGCCAGCCCGAGATGAAAGCTTGGGCTTTCCGGGATGGACTTAGATCGGCTGAACTTAATCGATTCCATTTCCAGGGTCGACTGTTCCTAGATCATCCCTGCCAGCCAAGGTGGGAGGAAAAGTCCCACCGTTCCCAGCAAGCAGACTAAGATAAACACCCAGAGGAATATTCTGTCAATGACCATTGCCACATATTTCCAGTCTTCTTTCACCTACAGAGAGAGAGAGAAGGAGAGAAGGAGAATCAGAAACAAGACATTCATAAAAGACTAGCTGGATACCCGTGCTCCACTATGAAATTATGTGATCGGGCTGGGTAAATCGACACTTACGTGTTGAAAATTAATGACTTGTTTGGCCTCTCCTCTCCCTTAGGCTTGCCCCACAGAAGCCTCTCTTCTCCTATCCCTCTTCTCTCCCTCAGGCTGGCCCCATTGATCCTCTCCTCTTCTCTCTCTCAGGCTTGCCCCACAGAGGCCTCTCCTCTCTTATCCCATTTTCTCCCTCAGGTTTGCCTCATTGATCCCCTCCTATCCCCTTCTCTCCCTCAGGCATGCCGCACAGAGATCTCTCCTGTCTTATCCCCTTCTCTCCCTCAGTCTAACTCCATAGCATGAGAGCATTTTTCAGGTGGAGAGGGAGAGTAGAATGTCTAAAATCCCAGCCCACAGGCCAGATGAGTCATGTGCTGGCCACGCTAATACCCAAGTGGCAGTTGGAACAGAGTTCTTTTCAGGTGGGGAGGGGGAGTAGAACTCCCTAGCATAAGGGCATGCTAATTACTGTATAAGAAATACGAATGATCTGATGGTCATTTCAAAAAAATCCTTTCTTAGAGAGCACCTAGAAGCCAAGAGGAACATACATGCCAAATTTCAAGTTTGTTGGCTTTACGGTTCTGGAGATTTCATGATGATGCAAGAGTGGTATTTCACTTTTAGATAGATAGTTGATTGATTGATTGATTGATTGATAGATAGATAGATAGATAGATAGATGATAGATAGATGATAGATAAATGATAGATAGATAATAGATAGATAGCTATAGCTATATAGATGATATTGATCTAGATCTAGATCTAGATCTAGATGATCTAGATCTAGATCTATATCTAGATCTAGATCTAGATCTAGATCTAGATCTAGATCTAGATCTATATCTATATCTAGATCTAGATCTAGATCTAGATCTAGATATAGATATAGATATAGATATAGATATAGATATAGATATAGATATAAGTAAAAGTTTCCCCTGTCCAATCGTGACTGACTCAAGGAGGTGGTGTTCACTCTTGTTTCTTAGCCAAAGAACTAGCATTGTCCAAAGATGTTTCTGTGGTCATGTGGCCAGCAGGACTATATGCTGAGGTGCAGAGAATGCTGTTACCTTCCCACCAAAGTGGTACCTATTTACCTACTCGCATTTGCCTGTTTCCAAACTGCTAGGTGGGCAAGCGCTGGAGTAAGGCTTGGGAGCTCACCCCATCAGTTAGCACTCAGGTCTTAAACGCAGGCTGTCAGCTTTCCTGCTGACAAGCCCAGCGTCTTTAACCGCTGAGCCATCGCGCCCCTAAGGCATTCATAACATGGGAGAAATCATCCATCGGCTTCTTGCGAAAGTGTTTTCAAAACGTGTAAATAGGCTTCTGCCACAGATGGCTAACTGAACACGAGTCAGCACTGCGATGTGACGGTAAACAAAGCAAACGCAATGCAGCAAATAATGGCTAAATTGTGGATGAGCAAAATGCTGTGGACAGAATATATTTGGATATCAGTAAAGCATTTGACAAAGTGGACCACAACTTGGTAAGATAGAAAAATGTGAGATAGACATCATCGCTATAGGATGAATTCATAACGGGGTGACCAACTGCACTCAACATCTAGTCCTCAATGGAACTACATCTATATGGGAAAAAGGAAGCGATGGGGTACCCCAAGGTATCTCTTTTTGGCTCAGTGCCAGGGGTGGGTTCCTGCCAGTTCTAACCTCTTCTATAGAAGAGGTTCCACAAATCTACAGTGCCATTTAGAACCGGTTCCAGCTCCCTCCCCCGGCCCATCCATACATCATCAAGAGGAAGAGCGAGAGGAGGAATTCTGGGAGTTGAAGTCCACAATTCTTAAAGCTGTCAACTTTGAACACCCCTGGGTTTTTTTTTCTAAAGGGATAGAGGTGCAGGGGTCTTGTAACTTGACAGCTTTAAGACTTGCACACTTCAATGCCAGAGTTTCTGAGCCAACATTTTGGTCGCTAAGCGCCAAGCCACTCCCACTCAGTCACATGGCTGGTAAGCCACTCCCACCTGGTCACATGGCCAGCAAGCAACTCCCACCCGGTCACATGGCTGGCAAGCCACTCCCACAAAGCAGGCCACACCTACAGAAGAGGTTCTAAAAAAAATTGAAACCCACCACTGCTCAGTACTCTTCAATATCTTCATAAACAACTTAGATGAGGGGATAGAAGGGGAACTCATAAATTTGCAGATGACACTAAGCTGGGGGTCAACACTTTATAGAAGATAGGCTCAAGGTCCAAAAGGATCTGGATAGACTTCTTCACCAGACCCTATCCAATAAAATGAAATCCGGTGGTGAAAAAAAGGAAAGTTTTACACTTAGGCATGAAAAACCAAATGGAGAGGTACAGACTAGGTGGTACCTCCATCAACAACAGTAACCGTAAGAGGGATCTAGGAATCCTTTTGGACACGGCTCTCCCGAGCTCCGTTTTCACTTGCAGGAGGTTGTAGGAGGTTGGGGCAGAGGAAAATGGAGCCTGGGAGCCCATTTTCACTGGCAGAGCGCTTGGGCTACTACAGGCGCCCCCGACAGGAATGACGCAAACTGGCCAAGCCCCCTGGCCATGCCCACCCCAGCCCCTGATGGCAGCACCAGGCCTCTGGGGAGCACCGGGTGGCAGCTCTGACAATGCATTCATTGCCTTAGTGCTTTGTTGGTCAGTTTGTGCCGGAGGAAGAATAGAAACTGCATTTACAAACCATTTCCGTGTTTGGCTGTTTTCATTAACCCTTCGGAACCTGACACTTCAGGTCCAACACCCCCCCCTGATCCAGCCCTCAATGAAATCAAGTTTTACACCCCTGACGTAAGTCATTATCCCGCTTCCATGCGAGTTGCTCTTTAATCTACTCCAGGTTTACAAAGGCCGGCAGGAGAACCGGAGACAATGAATTTCATCAGCTTAAGGTTTTCGCAGCTGGAGGCCCCTTTTTTAAAAAATAGTTTCCCGGCCTCCAAACAATGCAGAGAACATGGGAGAGCCGTGGCAACATCACTATAGGAGTCAAGGGAAACATTAGTTCCTGTTTAATTGGTTTGTGGTACTTCGGGAAAGTTAAGTAACATCGATGTGTTAAATTAAGCTACGGCTCGTCGCACCTGGCTGGCTATTTGGTTGTAGCTATTCTTAATATATTACTTAACAGCAACAAATTTCATTGTTTTTGCTACCGGCTCCCAAATTTCATCAGGATGGGTAGTCCTTGAACTAAGACCACAATAAGCCGAGGTGGCGCAGTGGTTAGGGTGCAGTACTGCAGGCCACTTCAGCTGACTGTTATCTGCAGTTCAGCGGTTCAAATCTCACCGGCTCAAGGTTGACTCAGCCTTCCATCCTTCCGAGGTGGGTGAAATGAGGACCCGGATTGTTTTGGGGGGCAATATGCTGACTCTGTAAACCGCTTAGAGAGGGCTGAAAGCCCTATGAAGCGGTATATAAGTCTAACTGCTATTGCTATTGCTATAAATCCATTTTTTAAAAATTACAGGTTGTTCTCAATTTATATCAGTACATTTAGTGACTGCTCAGAGTTACAATGACTCAAACAGTGACTTATGAGCTTCTTTCACACTTACGACCATTGCAGCTTCCCCATGGTCACGTGATCAAAATCCAGTCGCTTGGCAACTGACTCATATTTATGACAGCTGCCGTATCCTAAGGTCACGTGACCCTGATACTGGAATAATAAAATCCATTAACCTCTTGTAGGAAGTTAGCACCCACCCCATTTCCTAGAAGAATGAAATATTCTAGGAAATATTAAAAAGGCAGAATGTTATATTTCCCTGGATGAGAAAAGGAGAAACATGTTTTAAAGACAAAGTGGCTCCCTGCAGCTCCCCTCTTCAGCTCCAGGGTGATGGGATTAAGACATGGCCCTCAAGACATCATAGGATTAGAATTCTACCCATCTCACCACATTTCACCTGGGAAGATTACATCACCCAGCAAGACTCAACCAAGCCTGGGACACAGAACAGCCAACAGAGTTGCCCCTGCATGGCCCCATGGGAGTCTGACAACCAATCAGAATAGAAGCTCAAATTCAAAAGCTCAGAGAGGGCATAAAACTCAGGTACTCTCACCATCTCTTTCCCCTTTTTCTTCCTCTCAAGGGATGTGATCAGGGGTGGGTTTCAAAAAATTTTACTACCATGTTTATACTCTATATTTGCTCTGGGAGGTTGTGGGGGGAGGTTGGGAGGGAGCTGGGTTTGGGGGGGAGGTATATATTTGTAAAAAAAACAACAACTATAGCAATAGGAATAGCAGTTAGACTTATATACCGCTCCATAGGGCTTTCAGCCCTCTCTAAGCGGTTTACAGAGTCAGCATATCGCCCCCAACAATCCGGGTCCTCATTTCACCCACCTCGGAAGGATGGAAGGCTGAGTCAACCTTGAGCCGGTGAGATTAGAACCGCTGAACTGCAGATAACAGTCAGCTGAAGTGGCCTGCAAGTACTGCACCCTAACCACTGCGCCACCTCGGCTCTTAAAACTTTAAAACTTTAATTAAAAGCTTTTAATTAAAAAAAAAAAACTACCGGTTCTGTGGGCGTGGCTTACTTTGTGGGCGTGGCTTGGCAAATTTATGTTTCAGATTGGAGATGGGAAATAAAATAGGCTGTAAAACCTTTTTTTTTAAAAAAAGGCCAAAGAAAGCAGCAACCTGAGCCACGCCGAGCTGAACGCAGGAGAGCTGGAGGGTCCATTTGTTCACTCCCTGTGAGTTCTGGGGGAGGGGGGGGGCAGTAGCTGAGCGAGCAAGCCAGCAATTTGCCGGCTGCTGAGCACCCTGCTCATGAGTAAACTTGCTCGTGAGTAAACTGCAGATTACAGGCAGGTGGCAGATCCTGGCATGCTCGCTTTGCTGCCCACCCACCCCCGCCATCCAGCTCACAGGCAGCAAACGAAACTGCTGCCTCCTGCCTCCGCGTATTGAGCAGGCGGGAAGGTTCGAACTCACTTAGGAGGTGGTGGTTGCAAAGCCTTGGGGCTCCTTGAGCAGCTCATGCTGCTTACCTGTGTGTAGGCACTAGGAGTTGTGTGGATGCACGTGTCGAAGATGAGACAGGGCGAGCATCCAAGGGTACCAGTTCAGGGGCGTGGCCAGCCAGCCATCACTACCGGTTCGGCGACCCATGCCCAATTACCACTACCGGTTTTCCCAAACCGGGAGCAACCCACCTCTGCATGTGGTCCTGTCCACCATTAAAACCATCTTTCCAAACAGCCTCCCTGTTTCCAGTGTCTTTCCCCCCACTTGAAACTGAACCCAGAAGGACATTTCTCGCAACATCCCATGGGCATTCCATGAAGAGGGACCTTTTCCCCCCACAAGCCATTTCAGTATTTGCTGGAGGCCAGAGAGCTCCTATTCAGCTGTCTAAACCCCCCCCACCAAAAAAATACATCTGCCTCATTTGAGGGCAGAAATTTATTTCTCCAGTTTCTCTCCAACTTGCTTGGCTTTGTCAATCTCTATATTGTTTCCCCAGAGTCATATGAAATTAATATCAAATGATCTCTGGAGAGCAATTAAAGTCACACTGTATTTGAAAGGATGGGAAAAGTCAGATGAGAACAAACAAAGAGCTGCTTTATGTTCGTAAAGACTGCTTCAAATTAAATTCGGGATACAGATCAACTTGCAAGGGGGGGGGCTGCTGGGCATTTGCAGAAATTCAGGAGAACCTCTAGCTAAGATTCTGTGCAGTTCAGAGGACCCCCAAATCCGGTTCACTGACAATACCGCGAAGCCCTTATCTGCGCCGACATAAGCGTGAAGGGCTAATCCGCGCCGTCAGAAGGACTAAACGAAATGCGACCCTACCGCGCCGACATAAGCACGGAGGGCAAATCCGCGCCTTCCCAAGCGATCAGCAAAATGCGACCCTAAACCTAACCCCAAACCTAACCCTAACCCTAACCCTAACCCTAAACCTAACCCTAACCCTAACCCTAACCCTAAACCTAACCCTAACCCTAAACCTAACCCCTAAACCTAACCCCTAAACCTAACCCTAACCCTAACCCTAACCCTAACCCTAACCCTAAACCTAACCCTAACCCTAAACCTAACCCCTAAACCTAACCCTAACCCCTAACCCTAACCCTAACCCTAACCCTAATCCCTAAACCTAACCCTAACCCTAAACCTAACCCTAACCCCTAACCCTAACCCTAACCCTAACCCTAACCCTAACCCTAACCCTAACCCTAACCCTAACCCCTAAACCTAACCCTAAACCTAACCCTAACTTTTATTTACATTTCACTGTTTCAAAACATTCAAAATACAAAAACTTTTCTTCCTTCACGCTTTCATCGTCGCGCTATCGACGCGGTAATGTGGGTGTGCTAATGATGATGCGTACTTGTCGGCGCTTATTTGTCGCCGCTATTTTGTCGAGCGCGGTTTTGTCGGGACACGCCCAAATCCTACTCCTGGCTGGCCCTGCCCACCCCACATGCGCAGAAGCAAAAAACAAGATGGCCTTCCCTACGGTGCCACCGATAAAGCTGGTTCCGGGGGTGTGGTCGGCGGAGTTACTACCTACTTTCTAAACAATACATGCAGAGAAAGGGGCAGGAGTTTATTTGAGCCGCTAAGACTGTGATGGCGAGCCTATGGCATGCGTGCCACAGGTGGCACATGTAGCCATTTGTCCTTGAAGCCCCCGGAGCACGAAAAAAAAAACAATCCTATGGGCAAACCGGAAGTTCGGGAACATACTTCCGGTTTGCTCATAAGGGGTGGTTTTAGCCATCCAGAGCCTTCAGGAGCCTTCAGGAAGTTTTCCTGAAGGCTCTGGAGGGCAAAAAACGACCCTCCTGAAGCCTCCTGAAGGTCCCTGAAGGCTCCTGAGGGCACAGAACGACCCTCCTGAAGCCTACTGAAGGTCCCTGAAGGCTCTGGAAGGCTAAAACCGGCCCTATGAGCAAACCGGAAGTCCGTTCCTGAATGTCCGGTTTGCCCATAGGGACAGTTTTTTGTGCTCCGGAGGGCTTCCAGAAGGGATGGGGGAGGCTGTTTTTGCCCTCCCCAGGCTCCTATAAGGCCTCTGGAGCCTGGGGAGGGTGAAAAAAGCACATAAAAAACGGGGGGGAGCGCTGGTCTTAGATGCATGCATGCTGGGGTCGTGCGCATAGCATTATGGGTGTGGCATGCCCGCGCATGATCCCTCTGCGCTTCCCCCGCTTTTGACACGCGAGTCAAAAAAGGTTCGCCATCACTGCCCTAAGATATTAGAGCAAGTTAGAAAAATAAAGTCTATGGGCAGAAGATGATGGGTAGAAAGTTATAAAGAAAGAGTGAATTTTCCTCCTCCATTAATTCAACTCAAGACTTAAAGGAAGCGTCCAAAGGTTTTTCTCTCACCATAATTAATGCTGCCCAAGGACTTGTTACAGGTAGTCCTCAACTTACAACAATTTGTTTCGTGACCATTACAACGGCAACTGCTTCATATTTATGGCCATCGCTGTGTCCCGGAGTCATGCGATCCCCTTTTGGCGACCCTTCTGATGGGCGAAGTCAACAGGGAAGCCAGATTCACTTAATAACCAGGTTACTAACATCAACCTGCACTGATTCGCTTAATGACTGAGGCCCGAAAGGTCGTGAAATGGGGCAAAGCTCGCTGAACAAACGTCTCGCTTAACAAGAGAAATGTGGGGGCTCAATTGCAGTCGTAATTCAAGAACTACCTGCATTTAGAAGAGATTATTTGTAGCTCAGGGGTGATGCTCTCTGAACTTAGGTGTTTTCTTGCAGACGTTTCATTGCCCAATTTTTAACGTCATCAGTGTTCGAAGGGAGCAGGGTTTGCTCTCTGCTTATATATCAGTGATTTTCTCTGTCGGAGTTGGCTGGTTATTGGCAGAGAGGCATTTTGTTCTTTTGTTCCCTTTTTAGTTTTTTTATTGTCTTCTTTTTTTGAATGGTACGTCAATGTGTATCTTTCTAGGCCCGTTGATGGCTTATTTGTCTCAGTGCCAGATTTCCAGGAATTCTCCAGCTCTCCTCCCCAGCAATCGACACCCAGATAAGCAGAGATTAACACTGGGATTAATACCAGACCAACTATCAAGGATTTAGCGACTCAGACAAACAAGATCTTAATCAGGGAACCACCAGGAGAAAACAATACACCCAACCCACATTAACAGGGCAAACTATGGTATGTAACCAGAGAGCAAACTCCACCCTCTTCTAACACTGATGATGTTACCTACTTGGGTAATGAAATGTCCGCAAGGAAACAACCAAGCTTAGAGAGCATCCAGAACCCCAAAGTCCTCCCATCTCCACCACCTTCACCATGCCCTCCTCCTCCTCCCCCCTGCAAACCCCAATCCCTTCTACTACTGATGAAATTGCCTGCTATGGTCGGTGGATCCTGCCTGATTGTGGGTTTCACGCCCACTGCACATGTGCACGCAGTTTTACCAAAACTTACCTCCCATGTTACTTCTTGGGGAGTAACATAGCAGGCTGTTTTCGCCTTCCGGGAGGATCGAGAAAAGCTTCCGGAGCCTGGGGAGGACACTGTGAGGAGGCTGAGTAGGCCACACCCCCATAGCCACGCCCACCAAGCAACTGGGCAGAGAACCGGTTGCTAAAAAATTTCCATCCCACCCCTGACTTAACCTGCAAATATTTATCTCCTACTTAAGTTCCAGTGGGATTCTCCAGTCTCACTTCACGGTCTACTTGTGATTTCCAGAAGGGGATTTTGTGCCGATAATTTAGTTCTACAGAAGCTTTTCCTGGATTTTGCAAAAGACGGAGAGGGTCTGCAAAGAGGGGATTATTTGAAGGCTATTAAAAGCCTAGGCGGGATTAGAGAGAATTATTCCAGCAAAGAGAATAGTGGAGCCTTTGGACTGCAAGGCTCTCTTGTCATGGTGAAGCTAAGCCACCTACAGAGGCCTATTAAAAACACAGCAACAATATATTCTTCTTTTATTACAGAGTCCCCGGGTTCTATAAAATCAAGCAGAATAAAATGCAACAATGACAATCAAGATCTAAAATATAAAACACGGCTGTTCTGACCCCCCTCCTCCGTCCAGGAACGAAAGCCGAGACAAACGTAAATGAGAATGTTTTTTAATAAGTCCAGACTCTTGTTGGCTGAAAGCCAAATCAACAAAGAGATAAGCACTTTGGCAGCAAGTCCTACAAACCTTGGCAGCAATGCAAACAAACTCTGGCAGCAATCCAGCCTGCCAAGTTTGTTTCTTGTTAGTCCCTAACGTTGACTTCTGCAAGAAGGGCGTGGCACAAGCAGTCTCTTCTATAATCTAGAGAGGAGCTTAATGAGCATCAGCTGAGCGTAATTACCTCCTGTAATCAGGTAGTTGTGCTTGACACCGAGTAGCCCTTCGACGGCGTGCATCCCGGAACAACTCACAGGTGGTTTCTGGATCACTTTTTCTTGTCTCCTCCCCACTGATCCAAGGCTCAGGCGCCATCTGGTGGCCAACCAGTCTCTCTGCACCCTGCTCGGAGTCGGAACCATGTCCAGGGTCCTCCACATCCTCCAGGGTCGACCCATTAGACCCCTCGCTGTCGGAGTCTGGTGGCAGTTACACACACAGCTATCCACTTACTTACACCAATCACCCAGAATAGCAACAGCAATAGCAGTTAGACTTATACACCGCTTCATAGGGCTTTCAGCCCTCTCTAAGCAGTTTACAGAGTCAGCATATTGCCCCCAACAATCCGGGTCCTCATTTTACCCACCTCGGAAGGATGGAAGGCTGAGTCAACCCTGAGCCGGTGAGATTTGAACAGCCGAACTGCAGAACTGCAGTCAGCTGAAGTAGCCTGCAGTGCTGCATTGAACCACTGCGCCACCTCAACATCTGAAATTAAAAGGCAAGGGAACTAAGCTAGTCCTCGACTTACAACAGTTCATTTAGTGACCATTTGACGTTACGGCGGCCCTGAAAAAAGGGACTTAAAACCATTTTTTCCACACTTATGACCACTGCAGCATGCCTGTGGTCATAGGATCAAAATCCGGATGCTTTGTCAACTGACTCATATTTAGCTAATTTTTTTAATTAACACACTCCTGGAAAAAAAACCAAAACGCCCTCTGCACAACAACATTGAGGGTCTGTTTGAAGACCTATAATGAAGGAGAACTCATCACTTCATGTAGAAGTTTGTTCACTGCCTGACAGACGTTGAAGGTATCCTTTACTTAACAACCACAGTTGGCACTGACAATTCTGCTAGTAAATAACATGCTAGTTAGGCAAGAGATTGTGTGCCTATAATGTGCAATTTGGAATAGAATAGTATAACAGAGATGGAAGGGTCCTTGGAGGTCTTCTAGTCCAACCTCCTCCTAGACCCACCTCTGTGTAAGCATGAAACAGACTTGCAGTATTTTTTAACTCTATCCTGACTCCTGACTTGAACCTGACAGCCACCAATGAAGAGTGGAGACTCTAGAAAGAGTGCAGAGAAGAGCAAGGAAGAGGATTAGTGGACTGGAGGCTAAAACATACCTTCCCCTTCCTTCCCCTTACTTCACCTTCTTCCTTCCTTCCTTCCTTCCTTCCTTCCTGCCTGCCTGCCTGCCTGCCTGCCTGCCTGCCTGCCTGCCTGCCTGCCTTCCTCCTTCCTCAAAGATGATTAAAGGCCTGGAGACTAAAACATATGAAGAACGGTTGCAGGAACTGGGTATGTCTAGTTTAATGAAAAGGAGGACTAGGGGAGACATGATAGCAGTCTTCCAATATCCTCAAATATTGGAAGACTGCTATCACGTCTCCCCTGATCCTTCACTAGATTAGCCATGTATAGTTCCTGCAACTGAGCATGGCTCAGTTTGAGCCAGCATTATGCATATGCAGCAGCTGCCAAAAAAGCCAACACAGTTCTAGGCTACATAAACAGAGGGATAGAATCAAGATTACGTGAAGTGTTGATAGCACTTTATAAGGCCTTGGGAAGGCCACACTTGGAATACTGCATCCAGTTTTGGTCGCCACGATATAAAAAAGATGTGGAGACTCTAGAAAGAGTGCAGAGAAGAGCAACAAAGAGGATTAGGGGACTGGAGACTAAAACATATGAAGAATGGTTGCAGGAACTGGGGATGTCTAGTTTAATAGAAAGAAGGACTAGGGGTGACATGATAGCAGTCTTCCAATATCTCAGGGGTTGCCACAAAGAAGAGGGAGTCAAACTATTCTCCAAAGCACCTGAGGGCAGAACAAGAAGCAATGGGCGGAAACTAATCAAGGAGAGAAACAACTTAGAACTGAGGAGAAATTTCCCGATAGTGAGAACAATTAATCAGTGGAACAACAGACGTTGTAAATGCTCCAAAACTGGAAGTTTTTAAGAAGAGATTGGACAACTACTTGTCTGAAGTGGTATAGAGTTTCCTGCCTAAGCAGGGGGTTGGACTAGAAGACCTCCAATGTCCCTTCCAACTCTATTCTCATTCTGGTTGACCCACAGTTTTCATTAGCCCTAGGAAGAGAATCTGCATGATCAAGTTAGTTGTTCCTGCTTATTCATATGAGTTGTGAAGTGACAAACTTCTCTAACTCCAGTTAGATCATTATTTCCCACACAGTCTCCATGCCGGCCAGACACAGAACGGAATAGTTCTTCCTCACTAAATATTTAACCTTCCCTTGCTGATGCCTATATTAAGCAGGTCCATGGGGGAGAGAGAGGGGGGGAGGGAGGGAGGGAGGGAGAGACTGAAGAGCTATAAAGATTGCCCAAGAAAAGCAATCCCTTTGTGAGTCATCTGCAAGGGATGACATTTACTATAGTTGTCTGAGGACAGAGAGCTTGGAGTTTTAAAATAAATCTGTATTCATTGTAAGCAGCCTGGCATTTTCCTTGATGTCAGAATAACAGAAGAGTTGGAAGGGACCTCGGAAGGTCTTCTAGTCCAACTCCCTGCTCAAGCAGGAGACCGTTCCTTCCAGCGTTGGCGCACTCTTACAATTCCTGAAGGCAAGTCGTGCCACCTTTTGGGGGTTTCCAACCCACAATGCGCTGACTAGCCAGACAAATGGCTCTCTTCTAAGTTGCTCCAATTTAAAGAAGAGCCTGTATTAAACCTGTGTGTAAAAACTACAAACTGACAGAGTCACACCTCAATGTGAATGAAAGTAACAGAGGAATACAATTATATTCCATTCTGACTGTGGAATTCTGGGAGTTGGAAGTCCAGATATCATAAAATAGCCGAGGTTGAGAAATAGTGGTTTATACAAATTCTTTCCTTCCTTCCTTTTTTTCTTCTTATCTCTCCTTCTTTCCTTCTTTCCCTTCCCTTCCTTCATACTTCTCCTATTCATCCTTCCTTCCCTCATCTTTTCCTTCCGTTCTTCTTTCCTTCCTTCTCTCTCCTCCCAACCTCCCTCCCTCACTCACTCATTTCTTCTTCCTGTGCCTTTCCTTCCTTCCCGTCCCTTATCTTTCTCCTTCCATCCATCCTTCCCTCCCTCATCTTTTTCCTTCCATACTTCTTTCCTTCCTTTCTATCCTACCAACCTCCCTCCCTCATTTCTTCTTCCCATGTCCTTCCTTCCTCCCTCCCCTCCCCTCATCTTTCTCCTTCCTTCCCTCATCCTTCTCCTTCCTTCCCTCATCTTTCTCCTTCCTTCCTTCCATCCATCCATCCTTCCTTCCCTCATCTTTTTCCTTCCATCAATCCTTCCTTCCCTCATCGTTCTCCTTCCTTCCTTCCATCCATCCTTCCCTCCCTCATCTTTCTCCTTCCGTCCATCCTTCCTTCCATTATCTTTCTCCTTCCATCCTTCCTTCATTCATATTTCTCCGTCCATACTTCTTTCCTTCTTTCTCTCTCCTCCCATCCCCCCCTCATTTCTTCTTCCCATCTCCTTCCTTCTTTCTTTCCTCTCTCTCTTTTTTCTTTTTTGCCAAGACTTCACAGGATGATAGCGCACCACAAAAAGAGAGGTTTTGTTGAAGCTCAGAATCAAAAGAAAAATCAGAGTCCCAGGCATCTGTTCCACTCCAGTTAAATGAAAAGGGGTTTTGAACAACTCCCTCCAGCTCACGATCAGGGGCTCGGTCTGACTCCCCTGCACGTCACTCGCTCGGTTTTCCTGAATTTTGAAATGCCTTTTATATCTCCTCCTCCTCCTCCTCCTCCTCCTCCTCCTCCTCCTCCTCCTCCTCCTCCTCCTCCTCCTCCTCTCCGCCTGCCAGAAAACCCCGAAAGGCTGCTCTCCCCTCCATCCCTGACATTTTCCATTGCTGAATCACTCTTTTTTCAAATTCTAGAGTCATTTTTGTAAATTGTAGACACAAGGGATCATGCGGGCTGGCCTTGTCCTCGGCTTATCTAGAAAGGCAAATCCAATTAAACTCTTCAGAAAAATGAGTGGTGAAACCTGCCATTTTCGATCCCTTCTCGGATTTTTTTTTTTATAGGCCTCTTGCAAGGGACACTTCCCTCTGCTTGGAGATAACAGTTTTATGGACAGGTTATTAGACCCAGAAGTGTTTGATACTCACTCTCCAGAGGGGATGTACCATCCCTGAACAGGAACCGTTAACATGCCCTGGTTTACTATGCACACAGTCGCCAACCGCTGTGATGTTCAATTCTCATGCTAATCCCAGGGGAATCTATAGACATGATCCATCTACAGATAGTCCTCGACTTACAACAGAACATTTTCAGTGGCAGGATTCAATTTTTTTTACTACCGGTTCTGTGGGTGTGGTGTGGCTTGGTGGGCGTGGCAGGGGAAGGATAGTACAAAATCTCCATTCCCTCCTCACTTCAGGGAAAGGATACTGCAAAATCTCCATTCCCTCCCCATTCCAGGGGAAGGATACTGTAAAATCTCCATTCCCTCCCCACTCCAGGGAAAGGATACTGTAAAATCTCCATTCCCTCCCCACTCCAGGGGAAGGATACTGCAAAATCTCCATTCCCTCCCCACTCCAGGGGAAGGATACTGCAAAATCTCCATTCCCTCCCCACTCCAGGGGAAGGATACTGCAAAATCTCCATTCCCTCCCCACTCCAGGGAAAGGATACTGCAAAATCTCCATTCCCTCCCCACTCCAGGGAAAGGATACTGCAAAATCTCCATTCCCTCCCCACTCCAGGGAAAGGATACTGCAAAATCTCCATTCTCTCCCCACTCCAGGGAAAGGATACTGCAAAATCTCCATTCTCTCCCCACTCCAGGGAAAGGATACTGCAAAATCTCCATTTCTTCCCCGCTCCAGGGGAAGGATACTGCAAAATCTCCATTCTCTCCCCACTCCAGGGAAAGGATACTGCAAAATCTCCATTTCTTCCCCACTCCAGGGGAAGGATACTGCAAAATCTCCATTCTCTCCCCACTCCAGGGAAAGGATACTGCAAAATCTCCATTCTCTCCCCACTCCAGGGAAAGTATACTGCAAAATCTCCATTTCTTCCCCACTCCAGGGGAAGGATACTGCAAAATCTCCATTCTCTCCCCACTCCAGGGAAAGGATACTGCAAAATCTCCATTCCCTCCCCACTCCAGGAAAAGGATACTGCAAAATCTCCATTCTCTCCCCACTCCAGGGAAAGGATACTGCAAAATCTCCATTTCTTCCCCACTCCAGGGGAAGGATACTGCAAAATCTCCATTCTCTCCCCACTCCAGGGAAAGGATACTGCAAAATCTCCATTCCCTCCCCACTCCAGGGAAAGGATACTGCAAAATCTCCATTCTCTCCCCACTCCAGGGAAAGGATACTGCAAAATCGCCATTCCCTCCCCACTCCAGGGGAAGGATACTGTAAAATCTCCATTCCCTCCCCACTCCAGGGGAAGGATACTGCAGAATCTCCATTCCCTCCCCACTCCAGCGGAAGGATACTGCAAAATCTCCATTCTGTCCCCACTCCAGGGAAAGGATACTGCAAAATCTCCATTCCCTCCCCACTCCAGGGAAAGGATACTGCAAAATCTCCATTCCTTCCCCACTCCAGGGGAAGGATACTGCAGAATCTCCATTCCCTCCCCACTCCAGGGAAAGGATACTGCAAAATCTCCATTCTCTCCCCACTCCAGGGAAAGGATACTGCAAAATCTCCATTCCCTCCCCACTCCAGGGAAAGAATACTGCAAAATCTCCATTCTCTCCCCACTCCAGGGAAAGGATACTGCAAAATCTCCATTCTCTCCCCACTCCAGGGAAAGGATACTGCAAAATCTCCATTTCTTCCCCACTCCAGGGGAAGGATACTGCAAAATCTCCATTCTCTCCCCACTCCAGGGAAAGGATACTGCAAAATCTCCATTCCCTCCCCACTGCAGGGAAAGGATACTGCAAAATCCCCATTCTCTCCCCACTCCAGGGAAAGGATACTGCAAAATCGCCATTCCCTCCCCACTCCAGGGGAAGGATACTGTAAAATCTCCATTCCCTCCTCACTCCAGGGGAAGGATACTGCAGAATCTCCATTCCCTCCCCACTCCAGGGGAAGGATACTGCAAAATCTCCATTCTGTCCCCACTCCAGGGAAAGGATACTGCAAAATCTCCATTCCCTCCCCACTCCAGGGAAAGGATACTGCAAAATCTCCATTCCTTCCCCACTCCAGGGGAAGGATACTGCAGAATCTCCATTCCCTCCCCACTCCAGGGGAAGGATACTGTAAAATCTCCATTCCCTCCCAACTCCAGGGGAAGGATACTGTAACATCTCCATTCTCTCCTCACTCCAGGGGAAGGATACTGCAAAATCTCCATTCTAAAATCCCCATTCCCTCCCTACCCCACTAACCTGCTTTACAGCTCAGCTGGGACTCGGGAGGAAGCAAATAGATGGGGTTGGAGGCAGCCAGAGATAGTATTTCCCAGTTCTGTGAATTATTCAAAATTTCTGCTACCGGTTCATTGGAACCGGTCAGAAATGGCTGAATACCACCTCTAGAGACCATTCAAAGTATAAGAACTGTGTAAGAAAACTCATAAAACGGGGCAAAACTCACTTAACAACTGTCCTACTTGGCAACAAAGGAAATTTTGCCCTCCATTGTAGTCATAAGCCGAGGACTACCTGTTTCTTTAACTTCCAAAGTGTTATAATGATCTTCTCTAGCCTCTCCTGGTATTTTCCTCCTGCCGAATATGTCACTGCATAGTGGAGCGTGTAGAGCCAGGAAAAAAATATATCTAAAGCCCAAGGCATTGCACGGGTCAGTTTCAGCAGCTGGAAAGATGGAGAGGCTCACCAAGAAAACAGAGAAGGCAGCCAAGCTAGAAAAATAAATAAATTAGAAGAAGGAGGCCAAGAGGTCCTTGGGCCAGCAGGCGAACATCAGCAAGGAAGCTGGGTGAGAAGGTTATGATAGCAGCCCCGTGGATTTATTACCAGCCGAGAGGCCAAAAGACATTTGACAGGATAGGCAGATGCTACCTCACCATCTTGGTCTCACCTGCTGCCTTTGTGCTTCAAACATCCCTCTGGTTCCTAAGAAATCTTCCACAGAAGGTAGAAGGTGGAAGGTGTGTAAAGGTAGACCTCAACTTACAACAGTTCATTTAGTGACCATTCAAAGTTACAACAGCACAGAAAAATGTGACTTACAACCAGTGGTGGGTTTCAATTTTTTTTAGAACCTCTTCTGTAGGTGTGGTCTGCTTTGTGAGAGTGGCTTGCTGGCCATGTGACCGGGTGGGAGTGGCTTGCCAGCCATGTGACCGAGTAAGAGTGGCTTGCCAGCCATGTGACTGAGTGGGAGTGGCTTGCCAGCCATGTGACTGAGTGGGCGTGGCCAACTTGTAAAATGTGGTGAAACTCACTTAACAACGCTCTTGCTTAGCAACCAAAATATTGGCTCAGAAACTCTGGCATTTGAAGCACGCAAGTCTTAAAGCTGTCAAGTTACAAGACCTTTGCACCCCTAACCCCTTAGAGGGAAAAAAACCCAGGGGTGTTCAAACTTGACAGCTTTAAGACTTGTGGACTTCAACTCCCAGAATTCCTCCTCTCGCTCTTCATCTTGATGATGTGCGGACAGGCGGGGGGGAGGGAGCTGGAACCGGTTCTAAACAGCATTGTAGATTTGTGGAACCTCTTCTATAGAAGAGCTTAGAACTGGCAGGAACCCACCCCTGCTTACGATTGTTTTTCGCCATTTTATAACCTTTCTGGCATCCCCATGGTCAGATGATCAAAATTCAGAACCTTGACGACTGGCCCATATTTATGACCGTTGCTGAGTCACAGGGTCACGTGATCCCCTTCGGGGACTTTCTGACCAGCAAAGACAATGGGAAAGCCAGATTCACTTAACAACCATGTGTCAGGGTTCCAAACAACATCCAAATTTTACAAATTAATATCAACCGCCGTGATTCGGTTAATGAGCGTGGAAAGAAAAGTCGTAAAACGGAACAAAACTCACTTAATAAATTTCTCACTTAACAACATAAACTTGCGGCTCAATTGTGGTCATAAGAGCCGAGGTGGCGCCGTGGTTAGGGTGCAGTACTGCAGGCCACTTCAGCTGACTGTTATCTGCAGTTCAGCGGTTCAAATCTCACCGGCTCAAGGTTGACTCAGTCTTCCATCCTTCCGAGGTGGGTGAAATGAGGACCCAGACTGTGGGGGCGATATGCTGAGTCTCTAAACCTCTTAGAGAGGGCTGAAAGGCCTATGAAGCGGTATATAAGTCTAACTGCTATTGCTATTGCTAAGTTGAGAACTAGCTGTATTGCGCGGGTCAGAAGGAGCGCTGAGAAGACATCTGTATCCCCTTCACATCCTGGACGTAAACTATTTTAACTCCTCTTCTCGGGATGGCGCTACAGGGCATCGCAGGCGAAACCAACTAGATAAAGGCCTAGGTTCTTCCCTTGTGCCATCACTCTGATGAACATCTAATTCTTGCAGCTCTCTCTAACATCTATATATATTTACCCGTGGAGGAGGGCTGCACTATTATCACTTATCCTTCTTATTACCTTCTCTATTGTCCTCTTCCTCTTGGCATTATGATGATGATGATTCTCTCTTTTGCTTTGCATGAACACTGATAATTTCTGTATTAAACCTATGTTATAAAAAGTACAAATGGACAGACTCACCCCAAAATGTGCATGAAAATGCCAAGCAAGCTAATGCAGAAATACAATGAACCTCCCATGATGGCTGGGGAATTCTGGGAGTTGAAGTTCTGGAATCTTAAAGTTGCCAAAGTTGAGAAATGACGGTTTATGCTCCTTCCTTCCTTCCTCTCTCCCTCCGCCCTTCCCTCCCTCCGTTCCTTCCTTCCTTATTTACTTACCTACTTACTTACTTTACTTGGATCTACCTTCCTTCCTACCTTCCTTCCTTCCCTCAGCTGTCTTCTTTCCTTCCTTGCTCCGTCTCTCATTTCTTCTTCCAGTGACCTTTCTTTTCCTTCCTTCCTTCCTTCCTTCCTTCCTTCCTTCCTTCCTTCCTTCCTTCTTTTTTTTCTTTCTTTCTTTCTTTCTTTCTTTCTCCCTTCTTCCTTCCTTTTTCTTTTCCTTCCTTCCTTCCTTCCTTCCTTCCTTCCTTCCTTCCTTCCTTCCTTCCTTCCTTCTCAAATTTATATGCTGCCCATCTCACTATCACAGGAATCTTATATAACTTTGATGGTTTCATTATTTAACTAATCACTGGTGGGGGGGGGGGCTCTCATGTCCACCCCACCCACATTGTCATAATTTCATTGGGGACCAAATCTGAGCACAGAGAACACACCCCTCCGACCGGATTGTGCGCAACAGTCCCATCCTCAAAATTAATCTCCCGAAACACGTCGTTCCAACTCAGAACCTGCTGCAATTCACCGGAGTTAGAAAAACTCATTTGGGGCCCCCTCCAGAACATAACTCAATTTTATGTTTTGCATTCCACCTAATACATGAATTCTACAAGGGCTACTCAATAGCAATAGAGCTTAGACTTATATATCGCTTCATAGTGCTTTTACAGCCCTCTCTAAGCGGTTTACAGAGTCAGGCTCTTGCCCCCAACAATCTGGGTCCTCACTTTACACACCTCGGAAGGATGGAAGGCTGAGCAACCTTGAGTTTGGTGGGATTTGAACTGCCAAGTTGCAGGCAGCTGGCAGGCAGCAGAAGTAGCCTGCAGTACTGCACTCTAACCACTGCGCCACCTCAGCTCTATCAAAAGTCCCATCTGTTCAGTTTTTGGCTTGCCAGGAGCAAGCAATGAGGAAAAAGGGCCCAATTTTTTTTTTTTTTTACTTACTGAGAAATCAGCGTCTTCTGCTCTCAAGTGGTCTGCGATATAATGCACGCCTTCGACGGCTAACTTCAAGGCGGGTGACATGAGCAAAAACTGCTGCTCCTTATGGGCTTTGCTCCCTTGTCCCGACGTGCTGGCGGATTCCTTCTTTTTACATTTACATTTACAGTGGGTGGCTTTGGCTTTAGGCTGGTCCACGTTCAGATGGCCCTGCGGGGACGCTGGTGACCCACTGGACTGGCCGTTGGTCTGGGAAGCCTCTTCTTGCAAGTAGCAATATTGGATGCTCTTGGATCGGTAACGTATGGTCCCTTCTTCCGCTTTTCCTGAGCTGCTGTACATCTGCTGGACACTTAAGGATCGGCCTTGGCCCATTGAGCCGGACTGAAGGTCTCCGAGCGGGTGACTGGGAGGCTGGAGTGAGGTGCAGCTACCTCGGATGGGTTCTGGGTTAGGCAGCATTGAATACTGGCCAGAGGGTGACTTACACACCGGCTGTGGACTTTTTTGGTCCTCAAGTTGGGTCCCAAAGGACGACGTCGGGGACTGTTCATTGCTCGGCGGGCTGTTGGATGACGAGGTGATAAAGTTGGGCTCCACTTCTGTCTCCGACCAAAAGCGTTGCGAGTTGGCTATTTTGTGCATGGACTCGATGAGCTTCTTGCAGTTGTCCTTGACTGCCGAAGGGCGCTTCATGAAGAGGAGGCGCGGGACGACATCCAGGAAAACCCGCCGCACCCAGTCGGGCATGGTGTGGGTCCTGGGGGAACGGTGGTGGACGTTGAGCACGAAGACGGTGATGATGATAGACAAGGTGACGAAGATCATGGTGAAGAGGAGGTACTCGCCGATCAAGGGGATGACCAAGGACGTGGAGGGGATGATCTCGGTGATGAGAAGAAGGAAGACAGTCAAGGACAGCAGGACGGAGATGCATAGGGTGATCTTCTCCCCACACTCAGAGGGCAAGTAGAAGACCAAGACGGTCAAGCACGAGATCAGAAGACAAGGAATAATCAAGTTGATGGTGTAGAACAGAGGGAGACGCCGGATGATGAAGGAATAGGTGATGTCTGGGTAGATCTCCGAACAGCACTCGTACTTCTTGATGTTGTAGTTGCCCACAGCATTGATGATCACCCATTCGCCGCTCTCCCAGTAATCCAGTTGATCCACATGGTGGTGCATGCTTTCTAGGTCGATCTTGGCCTTGTCGTAAGTCCACGAACCGAACTTCATCGTGCAGTTCTGTTGGTCGAAGGGGAAGAAGGTGACGTCGATGCTGCAAGAGCTTTTGTAGATGGCGGGGGGCGTCCATTTGATCCGACCGTCGTAGAAGAGGTGGGCTTTGGTCAGATGGGTGACCGCGAAATCCCCGTCGGCGCTGTGGGAGGGAAGGAGAAGAAAATACAGGGTGGAAATATTGTAAACAAGGTAAAAATATGTTTTTAACTAGAATGTATGGGAATCATATTAAAGCTGTAAAATAATTATGTTATGTTGATTATATAAAATCTGAAGATGCCTATTGTTAATGGAAAATAGGCGGAAAAGAAATGATAACATTGTCTGTTTTTAAAGAGAAGGAAAAATTATTTTGTTTGTACATGTTAAAAGTTAGAAATTGGAAAACAGGAGAAGAAAAGTAATACGGCTAAAATTGGAAACAATGGAAATATAATGTAAAATGAATCATGTCTTTTGGTGGGAATGTTAAAGGGGGAATCCGGACAACACTCTGTTCACAAAAGATTTATTTTTACTATGCAACAAAAAATAAATAAAAAACTTGATTTTTTAAAAAAAGAAAATACAGAGTGGATTTTTGGGAGGAAAAGCACCAGAAAGCAAGACATGAAACAATGGATGGAAACTAATCGTGGGGAGAAGCAACTTCTTGAGTTTTGTATTTTTCAATATCAAGGCTCAGGAGTTATTGCTGGGATCCTACTTATTATGGGATAGAAGAAGGAGTCAGCCTATTCTCCAAAGTGCCTGAGGGCAGGAGAAGCAATCATCGTTTCATTTATTTATTTATTATTACATTTATATTGTCGCCAATTCACCCAGAATATAACAAGCACATTTAAAAACAATAAAACTAATTTTAAAAAACCAAATAAATCAATATAATAATAAAATCATAATAAAATCACTCCCCACCCCGGTGACATCAGATCACACAAGCCATTTAATGGGCTCCATCTTGTTCCGAGTGTAAAGTTTCCAAAAGATGACCTAATTAATTTACGAGCCTCGAGACAAAGTTCAAAAGAAATCCATTCATTTATTAGGATCAACATTTTGGCATGTTCTTCTGTGGAGCCGAAACTAACTTCTGCTTAATTGTGCTTGAACTTTACCCCTGTATCCCCTCCCTTCTGTCTGTGTCATAAATCACATCCACCAACAAGGTGCTGCGGCAGGCTATGAATATGCACACTTCACGCGCCAGTTGTAGGAATATGAGACCTGACTCTGGCCAAAGGTATGCATGGGATTCTCCTCCCTTTTCCTATGTCAATGATAGTAGTCATGGAAACGCTTTACAAGTTGACATCGGGTTTCCCCAGGCCTGCTGGCAGAAGCAGCTCTTCAGGGCCTTCTGGAAGAGAATTAGAATGTGGGCCATTCTAATCTCAGGGGGAAATATGTTCCAGAGAGAGGGAGCCACCACAGAGAAGGCCCTTCTTCTGGGTCCCATCAGGTGTATCTCCCTCGGGGGATGGGAGTCACAGCATTCCCTTCCTCCCTGCTCTGATAGTTCAGGTAGATGCGACCAGCAAGAGACGGTCCCTCAGATCATCTTCTTTTAACAACCTCACAATAATGGAATCTGGGCAACTGAATGAAGCCGAGTGTTTACTGGCCGGATGCCCTTCCTGTCGCCAATGTGGAGTTTTGCTCAGCAGCCGTAGTCTCATTGTGCCCAGAGAGAGAAATATCAGCCTCTACCTAGGGTCAAACTCAAAACCTCCTGATTGTGAGGCGAGAGCACCACCTCTAGGCCGCCGCACCACTCTGAGGGCAGGACAAGCAATAATGGATGGAAATGAATCAAGGAGAGATCCAACCTGGAAAGAAGGAGGAACTCTCTAACAGTGAGAACAATTAGACAGCTCGCCTCCAGAAGTTGTGGGTGCTTCATCACTGGGGTTTTTAAAGAAGAGACCGGATAGCCATTTCTCTCAAACGGTATCGGGTCTCCTGCTTGAGCAGGGGGTTGGACTAGAAGACCTCCAAGGTCCCTCCCAGTTCTATTCTGACTGGCTGGATCATCTGAAAGGGGGTTTCCTCATTCACTTATGGCTGACCCAGTAAATAAAACAGGCAGAGAGGCTGGAGAAAATGGGCTACGGATGGCTGGCT
Organism: Thamnophis sirtalis; assembly: GCF_051295495.1. Lineage (NCBI taxonomy): Eukaryota > Metazoa > Chordata > Lepidosauria > Squamata > Natricidae > Thamnophis > Thamnophis sirtalis. Next base: position 90,707,549 of record NW_028261387.1, read on the forward strand.
CATTGTTTACATTTGCCTTGCTACCTTCAAGCCGCAGAGTGAACCTCGCTCCAATCAACATTCTTTACTGAAATATTCATCAAAGCCATAACGATACTGAATGATCCTCAACGCCACCATCACTTTCAGTTCCTTTGTGTTTCCAGTGAGTTAAAGGCCTGGCCGCATCTTCCCTTAAGGGGAGATATATTGGCCAGCTGAAAACAAGAGAGATCAAAACGCTGAGTAAGCTAATAGTTAGGGATGCCACCAAATCAGTGGTTATTATCATCAAGTACTCTTCTGACCTAGGCTTCCCCAGCAGCACGAAGCCGAGTCCTGGCCTCGAGAAACCCCTTTTATTTAATTTACACTGAATTCCTCTCCAGCAAAGTCTTTCCTCTCCCACCGTCTTTCAAGATAGTTCACAATTACCGACCTTTATCAGGCTTGGAGAGCAGCCAGGCCGATATCTTTCAGATGCCGCAATAATTGGCAAGAATGCAGGAATGGACTAATTGTCCCCTGCAAACTCCACTCCCCTTTCGCTCCTATTTTATTCCCTATGGGAGGGGCCATTCACCATCCACCTGTGGCCTTACTCCCAAGTCGACTCTTGTTCCTTAGCTGTTTCCTTTATCTGGTAACTCTGCACATGCACACACTGGGAACAGGCTCCAGCTGTTCCTCTGCCTCACTGCTGTCTAGCTCCGAAGGCAGCTGATAACTGGCATACGGCCCTGGCCCCCTCTCTGCCTCCAATGCATATCCCTCGTCAGAGCCTTTCCCAGACTCCAGGACTGGCCCATGTTCCTCCCCAACCTCCTCACTGTCCGAATCTGCTGCCAATTCACAACCAGTCCACAACAGGTAGATTCCCCCCATCCCCTCTGTGTCGAAAATACTGTAATGCTGGGTCAATTTTTCCCTAATTATTCCCATCCATGGTGGGAAATGACTGTCAAAGCAAAGGACAAACGCAAAACACACGCACACACAAACACACACAGGGTGGGAAATCCCTGCCAAAGCAAATCCCAAATACACACAAACGCACACACAAACACAAACACTTGAAGCTTGGTGCAGTGCTACTTCACAGTTGCTATTTCTGGCCCTTTTCACTTCTGCTTTGTGGGATGCTGGGACGCAAAGTTTCTTAATTTATTCCCATCCACAGTGGGGAATGAAAGTGCCAAAGCAAAGCACAAGCACAAAAAACTAACACACACACACACAAACACAAACATAAACACGCACCTCTAGTTTCGTAAAGCCCTGGCTGCACATTTTTTTGTTTGGGCTATGTGTGATGCCAGGGCAAATTTTCATAATTTATTCCCATCCACAATGGGAAAGCTCTGTGAAAACAAAGCATGCCCACACACACAAACACACACACACAAACACAGTGGGAAATCCTTGCCAAAGCAAAGCACAAACACACACAAACACAAACACTCGAAGCTTCGTGCAGTCCTATTTCACAGTTACCTTTTCAGACCATTTTCGCTTCTGCTTTGTGCGATGCTGGGACATACAAAGTTTCATAATTTATTCCCTTCCACAATGGGGACAATCTCTGCCAGCTGACCCACAACCCTCACGGAAGCACAAGTGCCGGTCTAATTACCCACCTGTGGCAAAAGCAGGCAGATTTCTACTGCAGGTGACAGACGTAACATGTTTCTAGACCTGTGGGGTTTTTTTTATCATTATTATTATTATTCATTTCCTCACAAAGAGTCAGTGCTCTCTTCCCTTTGAGATTAAAAAACAAAACAGGGAAAGCCTGTTCCCAGAGATGGGGAGGGCACCGTTTTGCAAACTGCACCCCCACCCCCCATTAAAGCACCACAGAGCATTTCAAGACCTTTATGGTGCACAAAAGCAATCACGTCTTCCTTTTTTTAAATTTTTTTCTCTTTTAGTATATTTTATTTTCATTTTCATACACTCACATGTATACACCATACAGTATTAAACAGTAATTGCATCAATTCCTCTTGTCGACAATGCCCCAGAAAATAAAAGCCCAATATATCTCTTCCATTCTCCATACACCACTTTCTTCCACCACTCTCCAACTTTCTATCTTCCCTCCATCATCCCCCTCTACCCTACTTCCCCTCGCCCTCTACCACTCCTCTCTCCAGATCCGCTCCCCCCCTTCCCTTTCGCCTTCCCAACCACCCTCTCTCCCTTCCCTCTCTACCCATCTTTCTTCTTTCCTACTCCTCCTCCCCTCGGTGTATTTCCACTATATGTTAATGTATTTGGCTTATCCTATTTTAAAAGAAAAATTAGAGAAAAACAGTATACATGTGAAGTCACATTGCATTGAGATCTAACACATCATGTCTAGCCTAATGTATATCCCTCCCTCCCTCCCCCCGACCCCCCGACCCCCCCTCCTTCCCAGAACCTGTACACGGTATAGATTTTTAACAAACACAGTCTAAAATCTATTGAGAAAAAAGAAATAAAGAAATTAATAACATCACGTCTTCCTGAAAGCGTTTCACAAAATGGCGCCAGGCTTCTTCTACTGTTGACCTTCTAGGAAGGCCAACTCTTCCCTCTTCTTCACCTGTGGAGATTCGACAGCAGCAGCTGTTTCGAAACCCATTTGTAAATGACTGCAAAGGGTAAAATGTAGATTAAGCTCTTCCTGATAATTAAAATCCCCCCTCCCCTCTTCCCCGTCCCTGTTCCCTCCCTGCCCATCATCCCCCTGACCCGCTTTCGGAAAACCCCAAGATCGGCCAGCCTATTAGTTTATGTCACAGCAAATTTATTGATTGACAAATGGTGTTCATTTTCTCCGCTTCCAAATGCCACATGTGGCGTCTGAACCTGGGCAAGTTAATTATTCAGCCTGTTTTGTAAGTAAATGAAATGCAGGTCTAGTCACTCGCTTAGGAGAACATTAAATCCTAGTCATCGTGTGGTGTGGGGCCACCAGCCGGCAGCAGTGCCGTCAGCAGATTCGGACAGTGAGGAGGTTGGGGAGGAACACGGGCCGGTCCTGGAGTCTGGGGAAGGCTCTGAGGAGGGCTCTGTGTCGGAGGCAGAGAAGGGGCCAGGGCCATCTGACAGTTACCAGCTGCCTTCGGAGTCAGACATCAGGGAGGCAGAAGAACAGCTGGAGCCTGTTCCCAGTGGGCGCATGCGCAGAGCTGCCAAGAGAAAGGAACAGCTAAAGAACAGGGGTCGACTTGGGAGTGAGGCCACAGGTGGACGATGAATGGCCCCTCCCAGAGGGAATAAAAGAGGAGCGAAAGGGGAGTGGAGTTTGCAGGAGACCATTCGTTCGCTTAATTGGTTCGTGACTCTCCGAGACTCCTGCCAAGTTCTGCAAATATCGGCCTGGCAGCTCTCCAAGCCAGAGAAGGTCTGTGATTGTAAATCCTCCCTTGAAAGACTTTGCTGGATGTGAAGGAGCAGAACTCACAGTAAATGAATAAAAGGGGTTTTGTCGGGACCAGGAGTTTGCTTCATGCTCTTGGGAAGCCTCGGTCACAACATCGTGCGAGGAGAACCATTTTTCCAGACTGGCTTCTGAAACCGACCCACAACTGTCCTTTTTAAATGGTAGAAAGACTGAGAAATAGATGGATCAGAAAACGTGACTCACGACCACAACTGAGGCATACATTTCCATTGCTAAACAAGACAGTTGTTAGGGGAGCTTTGCCTCGTTTTATGACTTATCTTGCTGCAGTTGTTAAGCGAATCACTGCAACTGTTCGGTCAGTAACATGGTTGTTAAGTGAATCTGCCTTCCCCCACTGACCTCGTCGGAAGGTCGCAAAAGGGGATCACATGATCGGGGGCGTTGCAACTGTTATAGATTAACTGAGTTGGAAGGGACCTTGGAGGTCATCTAGTCCAACCCTCCTGCCCAAGGAGGAGACCCTACACCATTTCTGACAAAGGGCAGTCCAGTCTCTTCTTGAAAGCCTCCAGTGATGAAGCTCCCACAACTTCCGAAGGCAACTTCTGTTCCATGGGTTGATTGTTATCTCTGTCAGAAAATTTCTCCTTATATCCAGGTTGCATCTCTCTCCTTGATCGGTTTCCATCCATTATTCTTTCAATGGGAAATAGCTTGACACCCCTCCTCTCTGTGGCAGCCCCTCAAATATTGAAACACTGCTATCATGTTTCCCCTGGTCCTTCTCTTCCCTAGACTATCCATGCCCAGTTCCTGTAACCATTTTTCATAATTTATTTTCCAAAACATCAAAGGGCAGGACAAGCAGGCAATGGATGGAAACTAATCCAGGAGAAAAGCATATGAGCCGAGGTGGCGCAGTGGTTAGAGTGCAGTACTGCAGGCCACTTCAGCTGACTGTTATCTGCCGTTCAATAGCAATAGCAATAGCAGTTAGACTTATATACCGCTTCATAGGGCTTTCAGCCCTCTCTAAGCGGTTTACAGAGTCAGCATATTGCCCACAACAACAATCCGGGTCCTCATTTTACCCACCTCGGAAGGATGGAAGGCTGAGTCAACCCTGAGCCGGTGAGATTTGAACAGCCGAACTGTAGAACTGCAGTCAGCTGAAGTAGGCTGCAGTGCTGCATTTAACCACTGCGCCACCTCGGCTCCTGAGTTCAGCGGTTCTAATCTCACCGGCTCAAGGTTGACTCAGCCTTCCATCCTTCCGAGGTGGGTGAAATGAGGACCCAGACTGTGGGGGCCATATGCTGACTCTGTAAACCGCTTAGAGAGGGCTGAAAGCCCCATGAAGCGGTATATAAGTCTAACTGCTATTGCTATTGCTATTGCTAACCTGGAACTAAGGAGAAACTTCCTAACAGTAAGGGCAATTAACCAGTAGAACAGCTTGCCTTCAGATATTGTGGGTGCTTCATCATTAGATGTTTTTAAGAAGAGACTGGACAGTCACTTGTCTTAAATGGGATAGGGTCTCCTGCTTGAACCGGGGGCTGGACTAGAAGACCTCCAAGGTCCCTTCCCAGTTCTATTCTGATTCTGTTTTAGCTTCCAGTCCCCTAATTGCTCTTCTCTGCACTCTTTCCAGAGTCTCAACATCTTTTTTTATCGTGTGGTGACCAAAACTGGACGCAATATTCTAGGTGTGGCCTTACTAAGGCTTTATAGAGTAGTATTAGTACCTCATGGAATCTTGATTGTATCCCTCTGTTAATGCAGTTTAGGATTGCATTGGCTTTTTTGGCTGCCGCCGTACACTGTTATTATAGGCACACGTGAGTTGCCAAGCAGCTGAATTTTTAATCACATTAAAGTAGAATAAATATATGGATTAAAAATATAAGAATGAAGACACGGCATAAAAGGGACAGTTAGAAGTTTGCTTAAAGGAAATATCATCAGCCTCTAACCACAAGATGTTCTAGCCAACGTCCCTATGTCAAAAGTCCAAACCACAAGGTTCAGATAAAGTTCATTAATGACACGTAGTCCATACCTGTAACAAAAGGAGAAGTAAGACCCCATCTCCTTATAAGGCTTTCCCCAAAAAATAACCACTAAGAAATGTGTTAAGTATTTCCGTGTTGCAATGCTTTTGAGAATGTATGTGTGCTTCGATAATGAAGGTTGTTCAGAACTTGCAATGCTAGCCATGGGCTAGCTTTCTGAACCTGGCTGCCAAATAAACTTTTCCTGTATCCTGAGAAGTCTAAAGCCTGTCATTTTTTGCAACAACATGACCCTGGGGACGAGCAAAGTCACTGGGGAAGCCAGATTAACGTAAAAACCGTGTTACTAACTTAATAACCGCAGTGATTCCTTTAACAACTGCGGAAGATTGTATAATGGTCAGGATTCACTTAATAAATGTTCCGCTTAGCAGCAGAAGTTTTGAGCTGAATTGTGGTCGTAAGTCAAGGACTACCAGTATTGCAAATTAAGGCTTCCCCAAAAAGCAAAATTAATTTTGCAAGCAGACTACCAAAAGATCACGAATATTTATGGAAGAGGGGAAAAAATGGATTGATCGATTTGGTTTATCAGATCTTAAAAAAGCCAAATCCATCTACTGGGCAACTTTCTAATTTGGTGAGATTTATGATATTTACCATGTTTTAAAGAAATATATATTCAGCACGGTGCAGCTGGATTTTGAAGCGGCTTTAAAAAGTTGGCAGAAAAATATTCTGCGGCTGAATATATACAGAATGCTGATTTCTGAGCCAGTTAACACTAACTGGATATATTTCTCAGTTTAGTTTTTGAAGGAATTTCTCCCAGGATCGCAAATGAACTGAACTGAAAGGAATTATTATTTTTTCTCTGAAATGTCTATGTTTTGCAAAGGTATCCAATCTGTGGACTTCAACTCCCAGAATTCCTCAGCCAGCCATGATAATTGAGGAATTCTGGGAGTTCTCGGAAGTCTGCAGGTCTTAAAACTGCCAAAATTGGACCCTTTTGTGTTAGAACATTTAAATCTCATTAATTGATAGAGTCACCTTATTGGTGAGATAGGCAGTATATAAATGTAATCAATCAATCAATCAATAAAAATAAATAATTAGAGATGGGAGCCAACAGAGTGGAGAAGGAGGCAGGGACTTCAACAAGTTTGGTGGAAAGTTAGGAAGTCTTTTGTTCAGTACAAGTAGTCCTTGTTTAGTGGCCATTCAAAGTTACAACGGCACTTTAAAAAAGTGACTGACAACTGGTTTCCACACTGATAGCCCTTGCAGCATCCCTGTAGTCACGACATCAAAATTTGGGAGATTGCGAACTAGCATGTAGAAGTAGTCCTCGACTTACAACAATTCGTTCAGTGACCATCAAAGTTATAATGGCACACAAAAAAGTGACTTATGACCATTTTTCACAGTTCTAACCACAATCATGTGATTGAAATTCAGATGCTTGCTGTCTCACATTTATGACAGTTGCAGTGTCCCAGGATCATGTGATCCCCTTTTGCCACCTTCCGAAAAGCAAATTTAAGGTGGAAACCAGATTCACTTAACAACTGTGCTACTAACTTACGGTACGAACTGCAGTGATTCACTTAATAACTGTGGCAAGAAATATCGTGAAATGGGGCAAAACTCAATTAACCGATGTCTCGCTTAACAGCAGAAATTTTGGGCCCATTGTGGTCGTAAGTTGAAGATTACCTGCATTTGGGACAGTTTTTATCATTTATCATTTTATTAGGATTTATAGGCCGCCCTTTTCCCTGAGGGGACTCAGGGCGGCTTACAATCATAGGGAAGGGGGTGAAATGCAAAAACAAACAATATGTGAACAAAATAAAATGGTAAAAACACAACTTGCATTCAACACTCAACACTCGGGCGGGGTGAATTTAGAAACCTATCCCCAGGCCTGTTGGGATAGCCAGGTCTTAAGGGCTGTGCGGAAGGTCTGGACGGTGGTGAGGGTACGTATCTCGACGGGGAGGTCGTTCCACAGGGTTGGAGCTGCAACAGAAAAGGCTCTCCTCCGTGTAGTCGCCAGTCGGCATTGACTGGTGGATGGAATTCGGAGGAGGCCTAATCTGTGCGATCTAATCGGTCGGAGGGAGGTAATCGGCAGAAGGCGGTCTCTCAAGTACTCAGACCCACTACCATGGAGTGCTTTGAAGATGGTCATCAACACCCTGAAGCGCACCCGGAGATCAACAGGTAGCCAGTGCAGCTCGCGGAGGATGGGTGTTATGTGGGCGAACCGCGGTGCGCCCACTATCACTCGCGCGGCTGCATTCTGAACTAACTGCAGTCGCCGGATGCACTTCAAGGGCAACCCCATGTAGAGCACATTGCAGTATTCCAGCCTAGAGATCACAAGGGCTCGAGTGACTGCTGCGAGAGCCTCCCGTTCCAGGTAGGGTCGCAACTGGCGGACCAGGCGAACAACAGTTGCACTGTCCCAAGTTAGGCGACATTAAGGAACTAGTGACGTTAAGCGAATCCGACTTCCTTCATTGACTTTGCTTGTCTAGGCTACCAATGGTGACCCTGGGGACAGTTACGACGGTACCACGAATGGTTGTATGTCAAGGACTATCTGTATCCTTATTTTTCGTTGAAGAATCTCCAGCCAGAGATTTCTGCCAGACCACTGCAGCACCAGCAGATACCCAAAAAAGTTACGCTTTGGTTTACTAACTAAGGTAATTCCATTGGTTCAAAGGGGTAAGAAACTTGGCTGGCCCTTCGTCCAAATGATTTACTGCAGATTAATGCTACTTTGCCAAGAAACCTCACTGAAGTAGGCTGCAGATGGAACAATTAAAAGTAAGTACTCTACCAGGGAGGACAATCATTTGGAGGAAGACCAGGTATGTCTGGGGTGGGGAGGGGGGGAATGCCTCTCTGAAAGCAACTGTCTCCAAACTTGGCAACTTTAAGACTTGTAGACTTCAACTCCCAGAATTCCCCCAGGCAGCATGGCGAATGTTTTAGAGGGATAATATTTAAGATCTCTGGACTTCAGCTCCCAGAATTCCCTAGCCAGTCATGCTGGCTGAGGAATCGTGGGAGTCGAAGTTCGCAAGTTTTACAAGGTTGGAGACCCCAGCTCTAAACAAAATGGGACAACTTGCTGTGGCCGATCTGCCACGGCCAACTTACCACAGCCGACTCTCCATGAGACAACTCGGCATGGGACAATTCAATAGTTCAATTTAATCATTTAATCCAATATCATCCAATATCTCGGGGGGTTGCCACGAAGAAGAGGGAGCCAAACTATTCTCCAAAGCACCTGAGGGCAGGACAAGAAGCAATGGGTGGAAACTAATCAAGGAGAGAAGCAACTTAGAACTGAGGAGAAATTTCCTGATAGTTAGAACAATTAATTGGTGGAACAGAAATTGCCTCCAGAAGTTGTGAATGCTCCAACACTGGAAGTTTTTAAGAAGATGTTGGATAGCCATTTGTCTGAAGTGGTGTAAGGTTTCCTGCCTAAGCAGGGGGTTGGACTAGAAGACCTCCAAGGTCCCTTCCAATTCTGTTATTCTATTCTATTCTAAAATAATTTTAAAACTATTTTAATTTTGGGTTATTCACATTTCATTTTTGTCCTTCCATTTGCGTCCTCTTTAATGATTCTATGCTGAGTTCGGGGTTTCTAGTTGGCCACTGTGATCTGGCAGTGGTGGTTCTAAAGGCCTAGAAAGTAAATACTTGGATCCAAAGGAGCTTGTGACCTTTGGACCCATCGCTCTTAGCAATCCTAGCGATAGCAGAGGATGCTGGGAGATGTAGTTCAGCAGCATCTGGAAGGCACAAAAGATTGGAAAACGGAGCCAAACTCACTGAACAAGTTTGGGGGGCTCAATGATGGTCATAATTCAAGGACTAATTGTAAGACATGTGAACTTCAGCTCCTAGAATTCTCCACCAGGAGTTGAAGTCCATGTGTCTTAAAGTTGCCAAAATTGAGAAATGTTGGTATAAAGTAACTTCTGTTCTTCACTGTTGTGTAGATGTTGTTCTGAATTAGGCTTCCCCCAAAAGCACGAAGCAGATTCCTGGTCCCAACAAAACCCCTTTTATTAGATGAATGTGATTTCCTCTCATTCACATTCAGCAAAGGGTCCCCTGGGGGGGAGGGGAGAGGTGGTTAATTGTGTTATGTTAACTTTTATGTTATTCTCTTTTCAGGAAACGTTTTTCTTCTGAGGAGCGGCCGCCTGTCAGGCCTGCAGTTATATCCCTTTTAGGATCTGTGGCCTGCCAAACTCTCTCTTATTTCATTATGCTGTTTCTTTAGTGTAGTAGCTGGGAGGGGGGAATAGAAAGGAGTAGGATTGCGGAATGTGTTGTTGTCATTCTTTTCTAGAAGCCAAGGTCATCTTTTGTCTCCGCACCTCGGCACCTGACCGGAACCAGCAAACAATTTTTCAAAGGGGAAATTATGGCCACACAACAAATCTTATCTAGCTTGGAAAGGTGCCATGTCAATATTTTCCGAACGCAGTGCTGTGAAAGAGACTTGGCACAGAGTCTCTGAGATTCACGGACAGATTTTCGTAGTCCTGAAATGAATGAACGAATGAATGAATTGTTTCCTGCAAAAGCCCGCTCCCCTTTCACTCCTCTTTTACTTGAGAGGGTACTTGAGAGACCGCCTGCTGCCAATTACCTCCCATAGACCCGTCAGATCTCACAGGGTTGGCCTCCTCCGGGTTCCGTCCACCAGCCAATGCCATCTGGCTACTACCCGGGGGAGGGCCTTCTCTGTAGCAGCTCCGGCCCTTTGGAATGAACTCCCCGCGGAGATCCGGACCCTCACCTCTCTCCAGGCCTTCCGGAAAGCCGTCAAAACCTGGCTGTGCCGGCAGGCCTGGGGTTGATGAGTTTCCCTCCCCTCTCGACTTGTATGGCTGTGTGATTTTCGTGTATTTTAATTATGTGTATTGTTGTTTATGTTTCCTTTCCCCCCTGAGTTGTTCGCCGCCCTGAGTCCCTCCTGGAGAAGGGCAGCATACAAATAAACCAAATACAATACAATACAATACAATAAATACTTCCTATGGGAGGGTCCCTTCACCATCCACCTGTGGCCTTACTCCCAAGTCGACCCTGATTTCTGAGCTGTTCTTTTCTTCTGGCAGAAATGCGCATGCGCACATCGGGAACAGGCTCCAGCTGTTCCTCTGCCTCACTGCTGTCTAGCTCCGAAGGCAGCTGAGAACTGCCAGATATCTCTTCCTCCGATGCAGAGCCCTCGTCTGAGCCTTCCTCAGACTCCACGACTGGCCCATGTTCCTCTTCAACCTCCTCACTGCCCGACTCTGCTGCCAGCTCTGCTGTCTGCTGGCAGGCCACACCACATGCTGAGTTCCTAAGCAAAGCCACGTTTCCCATTAATTTCACAACGGTGAGCAACTTTGTAGAAGTCCATGCAGGATTCGAGGCGGGTGAACGAAATGACAAAGGTGTTTTCTTTCAAAGTCAGAACGAAGCAGGCCGAGTGCCCCCAAGATCTCTCTGCAGCATTTAACGAAACGCAGGTTGTGTTTTCCTCGCAGCAAAATTCAAAAGAGCAGACGTGTTTTGCTCCAACTTCAAAGCGAAATTTTGGCATCCACGAATTTGTTTTGAGCTCACCTCATGGCAAGGTTATTTCCTGCATCTCAAACACTCAAAATATTGGCACGGGTGGTAAATTTTCAGTCTTTTAAAAAGCATACCATTCAGTTACTCATAATTAACTAATGATGCGTTGGAAAGTCTCCATGATGCTTTAAACTCCTTATCTCTAATTAGTCTTTAAAAAAATATTCAACAGCTCACCCCACCCCGCCCAAAATATTGTCATTTGATATGGTCAGACGCTGTTCTAGGGCCAGAAGATAACCGCATTGTGAGATGGTTTGCCTAATTTTCAAGTTCAGAATGTCAAACGGGCTATTTCAAGTTTTTTGACATCCGACCCTTTCTGTTCCTTCCTTCAGCTGCTTCTGTGAAACGCAATATTGAGATCACTTTTTTTCCCTTTCTGACAGGTGGATGAGACACAATTTCCCTAAACAAGGACTTACAGATGTGAAAGACAACACCATTTTCTCATTTACACCCAGAAGCAAAATATAGTTCCTAATTGAGTCCAATGGTTTTCTTGGTCCCTCTTAAGTCATCTTCTGTTACTGGTTGAAGAAGTCTGCCAGTCCATGGTCTCTAGCAAATTTTCCTTCTAGCGTTCCTGTTATATCTATCTATCTATCTATCTATCTATCTATCTATCTATCTATCTATCTATCTATCTATCTATCTATCTATCTATCTATCTATCTATCATCTATCTATCATCTATCTATCTATCTATCTATCTATCTATCATCTATCTATCTATCTATCTATCTATCTATCTATCTATCTATCTATCTATCTATCTATCATATCTATCTATCTATCATATCTATCTATCTATCTATCTATCTATCTATCTATCTATCTATCATATCTCTCTATCTATCTCTCTATCATATCTATCTATCTATCTATCTATCTATCTATCTATCTATCTATCTATCTATCTCTATCATATCTATCTATCATATCTATCCATCCATCCATCCATCCATCCATCTTCTATCTACCTACCTACCTACCTACCTACCTACCTACCTACCTACCTACCTACCTATCATCCATCCATCCATCTATCTATCTATCTATCTATCTATCTATCTATCTATCTATCTATCTATCTATCTACTGTATCTATCTATCTATCATATCTATCATATCTATCTATCTATCTATCTATCTATCTATCTATCTATCTATCTATCTATTTTTCCTCTATCTATCTATCCTTCTCTTCATCTATCTATCTATCTATCTATCTATCTATCTATCTATCTATCTATCTCTTCATCTATCTATCTATCTATCTATCTATCTATCTATCTATCTATCTCTTCATCTATCTATATCTATCTCTTCCTCTATCTATCTATCTATCTATCTATCTATCTATCTATCTATCTCTTCATCTATCTATCTATCTATCTATCTATCTATCTATCTATCTATCTATCTATCATCTATCTATCTATCATCTATCTATCATATCTATCTCTCTATATCTATCTATCTATCATATATATCTCTCTATCTCTCTAGCATATCTATCATATCTATCTATCTATCTATCTATCTATCTATCTATCTATCTATCTATCTATCTATCTATCTATCTATCTATCTATCTATCTACCTATCATATCTATCCATCCATCCAGCCATCCAGCCATCCATCTTCTATCTATCTATCTATCTATCTATCTATCTATCTATCTATCTATCTATCTATCTATCATCTATCAACTATCATGTCTGTCTTTCTGTCTGTCTGTCTGTCTATCTGTCTAGCCAACTATCTAGCTAGCTATCCACTCTATTTCCCCCAAAATAAGACCTCCCCAGATAATAAGCCCAATTGGACTTTTGAGCACATGCGCTATAATAAGACCTCTCCAAAAATATTGCAACACAGCAGCAGCCATGAGGTGACCTCCTGCACCTCAAAAATAATAAGACCTCCCCGAAAATATGGCCATGTGCTTATTTCGGGTGTTTTATTTTCGGGGAACATAGTATCTATCTATCTATCTATCTATCTATCTATCTATCTATCTATCTATCTATCTATCTATCTATCAATCAATTATCTATCAACTATCATCTATCTATTTATCATCATCATCTCTCTCTCTCTCTTCAATCTATCTATCTCTGACTATATTGTAATTTTTTTAAATAAATAATTCAAGTCAATGAACATATCCAATACACCTCCCCCCTTCTATTTTCCACATAACAACACTGTGAGGTAGATTGGGTTGAGAGAGAGTTACTGGCCCAAAGTCATCCAACTGGTTTCATGCCTAAAGCAGAACTAGAACTCACAGTCTCCTGGTAACTAACCCAAAATCACCCAGCTGGCTTTAGCTTTCTATTTGCACTTACTAGATTTTCTACATGATTTGCTTTAGTTTGGCAAGATTTCTGCCTATAAAGGAAACTGCTTAGAGAATATCTGTGTATCCTTCTTGGTCACTGGAGCCCCGGTACTTGAGAGACCGCCTGCTGCCAATCACCTCCGCTAGACCGATTAGATCCCACAGATTGGGCCTCCTCCGAATTCCATCCGCCGGCCAGTGTCGACTGGCGACTAACCGGAGGAGAGCCTTCTCTGTGGCTGCTCCGACCCTCTGGAACGAACTCCCCGTAGAGATTCGAACCCTCACCACCCTCCAGGCCTTCCACAAAGCGTTAAAACTTGGCTGTTCCGACAGGCCTGGGGCTAAAGAGCTGTTGCCCCCGTCTCGAATGGTATGACTGTTGTGTGTTTTTAAATTATGTATTGTTATGTATCGTTTATTTTTTATTTTTTGTCTGTACCCCCCCCCTTCCCTGATTTGATTTGTTAGCCGCCCTGAGTCCCCTTCGGGGGAAAAGGGTGGCATATAAATATAATAAATGAAATGAAATGACTATTACAAAACTGCCCTGTTTTTTCAGGAAGACAAGATAAACCCACCACCTTAAAGGAAAGATGCTCAGAATGTGCTCTTACTTGTTGTAAAGAACTATGTCCGGTCTCCAAATAAGCTCCGATGGGATTCGTATCGAAGTTACGTTCTCGTATTCATCAGGATCCCAACGTAACTTATAATCATGCCACTCCTAAAAGGCAGGAAATACCAGATAAATAATTAGCCCCAAAAAGAGAAAGCAATATGAATCACCAAATTCTGAAGTCAGAACTGAAGAAGCTTCTTGGATGAGAAGCGAAACCTCTTCAAAAGAAAAACAAGAAAGTCCAGTTGCCTCTTGAGAAAAAGCATCTTCAGGACAACTAGGATCTGGAGGATTGAGAATCTCCATTAGACGTCAAATTTTAAACACATTTTATGTCAGGCATACAGGAGCAAGAAAAATGATTGCCTCAGTGTTTGTCATACTTGGCAACTTTAAGACAGGCGGACTTCAACTCCCAGAATTCCCCAGCCAGCATGAGAAACACAGATCTATATTTTACAGGTAGTCCTCGACTTATGACCACAGTTGAGCCCCAAATTTCTGCTGCTAAGTGAGTTTTGCACAAATTCACGACCTTCCTTGCCACCCTTGTTAGATAAATCGCTGCAGTTGTTAAGTTACTAACACGGTTGTTATGTGAATCTGGCTTCTCCATTGACTTCGCTTGTCGGAAGGTCGCAAAAAGGGATCATGTGACCCCAGATGTTGCAACCATCATAAATATGAACCAGTTGTCAAGCATTCAAATTTTGATCCCTTGACCAGCAAAACTTGAAAGTGTGAAAAACAATCATAAGTTACTTTTTTCAATCCCATTGTAACTTCAGTCTCTAAACGAATGGTTATAAGTTGAGGACTAGTGTATTGCCCTGAACTGTGTTGCTGGTAGGGGTATTCTGGGAATTGAAGTCCAAACATATTAAAATGGCTAATAACCAAGTTTCCCAAACTGAAGCCGACTTAATTCTTTAACATGCTCTTTGTTAAAGTGTGAGAGATTGTGGTAGTATTAGACACTTAAGGAATTGGCATTAAGCTAAGAATAGATTAAATATTGACTATGACTGTAAATTTTAATTGTTATTGCACAAAACATTTGTACCCTGATGACACACTTTTTAATGGAAGATAGATTGTTTGCATTAAAAAAAATTTTTTAAAAAAAAAACATGCCTTTCCCCTGGGAATTCCCCCACAAAATAACTTTGCCTCTCTATTAATATTCCATTGCAAATAATTATTTGAAAACATATTTCGATCCCTGCAGAAACAAAAGGAGCAAATTTGGAATTTCTCTAGATTGTGTTTTTTTTCCTGGATAGAGTCAATATTGTATTGTTTCCCCTGTTGGGGGAATATGGATATGCTTAGAATATGGATAATTCTTTAAAGCAGGGATATGGTGCCCTTAGTCTTGAAGTTAAATTTAATGTTTTCTGCAAAATATTGGACTGGGCTTCTGATAAAAGAAATCTACAGTGTTCTTTTCTTACTATGTTGCTTGGGAGGAGGAAGAGGAGGAGGAGGAGAAGGAGACATGGGGAAGAAGGAGACTAGGGAAAGAAGATGGAGATGACGAGGAAGAGGAGGAGGAGGAGGAGGAGGAGGAGGAGGAAAAGGGGGAGTAGGGGAGGGGGAGCTGCTGGCTTGAAAAGCAGCTGCCAGCTTGTAAAGTAGTGCTTTAAAAGCCTTTAAAAATGCTTTAAAAACAGCCTTTTGGGATGGTTTTCACAGCCATGTGACCCAGGGCCAGTAGATGTGTAGGGGAGGGGCACGTACAGCAAGGACAAAGGCAAAATGGCTAGCTAAATTGGCGATGCCCACCCAGTCACATGACCACTTAGCCACGCCCACCCAGTCGCATGACCGTCTAGCCACGCCCACCCAGCCAATCTGCCCCCCCCCAAACAGGCTGAGGGACCGTGAATCGGCCCCCTGTTTAAAAAGTTTGAGGACCTCTGGAGAAAGAGAAAGAAAGAGAAAGAGGAGGAGAAAAAGAAGCAGCTGTGTTCACTTCAATTCTCAGAATCCCCCACTGGCTATGGTGGTTGTGGAATTCTGGGAGTTGTAGTTCACACACCTGGAAATTGTCATGGCTGGGAAACACCGGATTTATTTGGAAATGTAAAAACTTTATGGGACAGCTTTCAAAAACAACAGCCAGATTGTATGAGCCAAGTCCTTTAACACCCATTTACCTAAAGGAAAAAAAAACCTTCCCAACGTTTCATGAAAAAGCATGATATTTCTACAGGAAAATTCTTCACCATCCCTCCCTCCACCCACATTTCTGCTTCCTTTTTTTCTGAGCTAAGTACAAGTTCGATCTCTGGAACATGGGGGGAGGGGGGATAAAGAAAACTTGGTTGACTCACTTGTTTCACCCAAACATTCGTGGTCATCATTTGGTTCTTTTCATCCTGAAAAATGAGAAAAAAACAGAACAGAGATGTAAAAAAAAACCCACCAATATTCCCCAAAGCTGTATAAGCTTTTGTTGATGCTGTAATCTCATCAATATCTTCACATATGTAAATATGGGGTCTTTGGTGGTCACTGAGCATGGTGATTTTCTTGCAGACATTTCATTACCCAACTAGATAACATCATCAGTGCTGGAAGGGAGTGGGGCTGAGTTAACATTAGAGCAAAAGCCAAGCTGTGAATAACAACCCAATCAAGGAACTATCAAGAACATTCCCACCAACACTGCCAGGGCAAACCACTTGTATATAAACGGTGAGCAAACCCCACTCCCTTCTATATTGATAATGTTGCCTAGTTGGGTAATGAAATGTCTGCAAGAAAACCACCAAGTTCAGAGAGCATCAAGTATCCCACAGTTCAATCCCAAGGTACAAATATTCTTTTCTATCGGTACTAATAAATGTATTTAAAAAATCAGCCAAAAATGCAGATGTTAGGGGTTAGCTCTCCAATTTTCTTAGGGGTTAGCTCTCCGATTTTTTTTTAATATGGGCTAACAATGCAGAAATGTAATCTGTGAGCTATTAATATTCAGAGAGCATTCTGGCTCTCAATAAGAAATTATACTCTGGGCGAGCTAATTCCATTGTTTTAGTAAATTGCTTTGAATGTACAGCTCAGGCTGGGCATATTAAAAAAAACCAACTTGATAAGCCACGGATAATGGCCTTGATGCTTCTGAAGTTGAGCTGATCTGACGGGCCCTTTGAAAGCAAATGAGGAGCTATCCCATCTTACAAGCGCCTATTGCAGGTAGTCCTCAGATTACGGCCACAATTGAGCCCAACATTTTGGTTGTTCATCTGACAACTTGCTCTACATGATTTCTAGAACCATTTCTCTTCTTCGACACTCCGGAAGCAAGAACTGTCATAGATTCTGGTGCATCTTTCGTCTTAAGATGCTCTCATCATAGAAGCATCGATCGACGCATTTCTTCATAATGTAAGGACGTCTATCTTGGGGAAATGTACCGAAGCATACATCTGCATTAATTATTCAGAGCAAGTCAACTCTTAACAACTGCAGCATGGTCTGGAGTTGCTTGCATTGACTTCATTTCCCACACAGGAGGAAATGAGAGATGACCATTTCCCACCATCTCTGATTTAATTGTAAACGATGATCTCTTTATCTCTCTATGGTGGTCTTCCATGGCCCCAAATGATATCCATTTGTTGCAGCAGATTGAGGTTTGTAATCTACTTACGAAAGACCAGGACTCGATATCACGAAGGTGAGAGAAACAGGTTTATTTGATGCATCGAGTTCAGCGTGTTCACACACCAAAATCTGAACTGCCTGGGCTCTGCCCAGGATGCTACTTTTATGCCGTGTTCCACACTGTGCATTCTCAAGGCGTTTCCATACACGAGACAAGCATGACATTTCGAAAAGGAGAAGTTTCTATAATGTCTTAAGCTGTCAGCAGTTTTTACCTCTGTTCTATCTCTCACCCACGCCTGGCTTCCTGTGCCCCTCCTTTACAGGGTCTTGCCACACTGTTCAGCCCTATTTTTAATACTTATGAGGAAGTTGGAGAGAAAGTTCACTCCAGCTAAAAGTCAACTTTGGAACTCCAGGGCACTAGAATGAAAAGCCAAGCTAATATGAATTTATAAGGTCCATTCTATTAAGACCACCTAACCTGGCCAGCCACTGGTGGGTTTACCTGTGCACCCCCTCCTGCATCACATTCGCAAGCTCCTTACTCTTGCTCCCCCCCCCGAGAATGCGGTGGTTCGATCTCATCTCATTCCTTCCTTCCTTTCTCAGCACGTACGAGCTTCCTTGAAACTTTTCAGGGTTATGCAGAAAGCAACTGCAAATCTCCTGCTCTCTTTAACCTAACAAAACTATTTGCAAAGTGTCTCTTAGGAGGAACGCCTTCCCTGCAAAAGAGAAGGTCCTTTCGCCGCTGCTGAATGACTGCAGAGAGAAGGAATGAAGATCCACCACTTTGATTCTGCTAGTGGGCAGAATATAAAACATAGGATGAGAGAGTTGGAAGGGACCTTGGAGGTCTTCTAGTCCAACCCGTTACTCAAGCAGGAGACCCTATACCAGTGATGGCGAAACTTTTCGGCACTGATTATCCAAACTAGAACATGTGTGCATGTGCATAGGCTGGAGTGCCAGAAACCCAAAGACCAGCTGGCTGGCGCAAACATGCCTGTTTTGGGGGCATTTTTGGCATTTTGGGGGCAGTTTGGAGGCATATTCAGGCTGTTTTTGGAGCCGTTTTCAGGCCACTTCCTGGCAGTTTTTGGCCCAGAAAATAGCCACAAAATGCCCCCCCAAAACAGCCTGGAAATGGCCCCACAAATGGCCTGAAAAGCTCCCCCCAAACAGCCTGAAAAAATGGCCTGGTTTTTGACTGTTTTGGGGGCGTTTTAGGGGTCATTTTCAGGTGCTCCGGTGCCCGCAGAGACCAGTTGGCCGGTGTGCCAGAAACCAGAAAAGCAGCTGGCAATGGCGTACATGGTCCCCTCTTCCTCTTCCTCCTCTTCTTTTTCTTCCTCCTCTTCTTCCTCCTCCTCCTCCTCCTCCTCCTCCTCCTCCAACTAACCCATTTAGTACATTTCTATAGGGGTTCACGGGAGGGGATCTCATTCATATATTCAGAGGAAACCAGAGTATAATCTGTCTCTTTTCACAACCTCCAGGGTAAGGGATTTCTGAGTGATAAGTGAGAAAAAAATCCTGCTCCAAAATGCCAAACGCTTTTGTTACATTTCAACTAATGAGACACCACAAACATTAGGATCAGACAGCCTTAAGTGAAGGAGGGAACATATGTTGAGCCAGAGGCTTTAGATGGCAAAGCCTTCTAATAAATCCAGCGTCCTATTGGGGGGCCAGTCAGTAGCAATGAAAGGAATCCTACCAGCTTTCTAAACAATGACCTTCTGTTCTAATGCAGGGAATTGCATGGCTGAACAATACAGCTGTATTCGCCAGCATCTTTCCTTTCTCCATTTATCTTAAGAGTGGTCATTATTTTACGCTAGGGTTACTTAGTCTTGGCCAGTCTGAAGATGTGTGGACCAACTCCCAAAATTCCCTGGCCAGCATGGGGAATTCTGGGAGTTGAAGCCCAAACATATCCCAAGCAGAACATGCAGATTCAGTCACAAGTTTGTTACATATATTATCAACATTGTGAATTCTCAAGTTTTCTCTTTCTGCTACGTATTCAAAATGGACAGTGATTAACGTGTGTGTGTGTGTGTGTGTGTGTGTGTGTGTGTGTGTGTGTGTGTGTATGTCAGTCTTTGGTTATTCGGGTTTTCTCCCATGTAAAATTGGAGGTGTCTTCGCGACGTTTCGACGAAGTCTCATTCGTCATCTTCAGGCTTGTTTGCTCGGCTTCGTGCTTCCAGGAGCAATGTGAGATCGCAGCTGTTTCTTCCTTTTAACTGCCAGTTTTGTTTTTGTAGATTTTCACGGGTATAGGAATGCAGGTCTTGGCGTATTCAGGTCTTTTCCCGTGTAAGATTGACAGTATCTTGACAACATTTCGACAAGGTCACAATCGTCATCTTCAGGCTGGTGCCTTTGGCTTCGTGCTTGTGCGAGCAAAGCATGATCAGAGCTGCCGTTTTTTTATAAATATAGGTGTGTGTGTGTAGAATGTTGGCTTTGTTGCTTTAAACGGATTGGTTGGCTGTGTTGTCACATCTTGATTGGTTGATGGAATTGATGTTCACCACAGGACACCATCACCAATCACCTTCACCAAACATCAAGGGAAATCTGTTTCTCTTCTATCGTCATCATCTTCATTTAACGACCCCCATAATACCTTGCAAGCCTGGGCAACTGAATGGAGCTTGTAGAGCGTTTTACTGGCCAGATGCCCTTCCCTGTTGCCAATGAGGAGTTTTGTTCAGCAGATATATTCTCAATGTGCCCAGAGAGAGAAACATCTGCGTCTACCTTTGAACTCAAAGCCCCCCGATTGTGAGGTGAGAACTCCACTTCTAGCCATCGCACCACTCCTATATGTTCCTACTCCTATCTTTGCATCCTATTTTTTTATCCGACAAACTTGAGAGAAACTTCTGAGTGCCTTGTTCCCAAGTATACTTGAAGTCTTCCACAGTTAAAATATTTTGTTCCCATTATTAATAGATCTTTTATCCTTTAATTATATTCCTTATTCTTTCTGGTTCCCTCTAGGGTCCAACCTTCAAAATCCTCTCTTATCATGTTTTTTCTCTAATCAACAACATTTTCCCACAGGAAGATTTCTTATAATTAATTTTAAATTCTTCATTATTCTTTACAAAATTGAAAACAAATCATAGGAATTAATTTCTTATTTCAAAGTCTTATTTCAACTCTATCTGGCCCCTTAATCCACTTATAACTTTCCAGAATCAATGTCCTAATCACTTTTTGCTGTTTGTTCTAAAATAAGAGTCTTTTCAGTCTTTGAAACTTGCATAAAACTTTTTTCATCAGCAATTGAAGGAGTCTCACCGGATGTGATTCTTGATATCCAAAAACCCCACTAACAAACAATCTCCAGAAGTGATTAATAAAGGAACTAGATAATCCTCAACATATGAGCATAATTGGGCCCAAAATTTCTGTTGCTAAGCAAGGCAATTTATAAGAGAGTTTTGGTCCATTATGCAACCTCTTTCGCCAGAGTTGTTAAGGAAATCAACACAGTTGTTAAGTAAATCATGTCATTAAGCGAATCTGGCTTTCCCCATTGACTTTGCTTGTCAGAAGCTGGCTGGGATTGTTAAAAATGGTCTGGGTGTCAGGGTTCCAAATAACATCCAGAAGTAAATCAGACTCCAAGGCAAAAGATTCCTCAAAGTTCCAATTTATTAAGAGGGCCATGTTGGCATATCTGGGAAAATCTGAATCTGAAAGCTTCCTGGTTTTCCCCACCCAGTTGAAAGTTCAAGATCTTGCCCCATACCCACAAGTCCATTACATGGTCCAATTTTCCACTGCCATGCTGGCAGTGCCACCCATCCAGTTCCCTATCAGGTGCAGAGGTGCAGAGACAAAGGATGACCTTGGCTTTCTAGAAAGAATTTTGCTTTGGCTACATAGCATCTAGCTCTGTACAATCACCCCTCCCATTTTTCCACAATAGAAAATACATACTAGAATAATAGGAGCCGAGGTGGCGCAGTGGTTAGGGTGCAGTACTGCAGGCCACTTCAGCTGACTGTTATCTGCAGTTCAGCGGTTCTAATCTCACCGGCTCAAGGTTGACTCAGCCTTCCATCCTTCCGAGGTGGGTGAAATGAGGACCCAGACTGTGGGGGTGATATGCTGACTCTGTAAACCGCTTAGAGAGGGCTGAAAGCCCTATGAAGCGGTATATAAGTCTAACTGCTATATAAGTCTAACTGCTATAATAGAAAGTGTGACAGGCCAAAGATCCAAAAGAAAGATGGCTGCAGGCCTTTCACTAGATGAATGATTATAAGTGAAGGACTACCAGTATTCAAACCCACGTCCATATGAAGTTTCCAAATTCTGGCTTGGGCAAGATGGTGATCCCTCAACTGCTAGTGCAGGAAACCCTCTGGAGATCAATGCCTGTGGAGATTCTCAGCCAATCAGGTCATGGTTGTCCCAAAGGTGCTTTTTCAAGAGGCAACTGGACTTTCTGGTTCAGTTCATGTAGAACTGAAGAAGCTTCTTGCATGAGAAGTGACACATCTTCAAGGAAAAACAAGCAACTCCTGTTGCCTATTGTAAAAGCACCTTTGGAACCTCGGAGAGATCTCTATTATCCTGACAGGTACCAACTATATGGAGCATGTATGGGCAATCCTGGGGCCTCTTCCTTATCCAGAGAGAATTCTGACAAGCTGATCCATTTACTGGCTCCACTCTCCACAGAGCCATCTTCAGTTTGCCATTGCTTCCCCAGATGTTATTCAGCTGTTTGTTTGTTTATTGTATTTTTATCCTGCCTTTATTATTTTGCAAGTAATTCAAGATACCTAATAATCTTTTCTCTTGCTGTTTTCACCAAAACAAGAACCCTGTGAAGTGGGTTGGGCTGTGAAAGAGAACGATTGCCTCGAAGTCACTCAGCTGGATTTCATGCCTAAGGCAGGTCTAGAACTCACCATTTCACAGTCAGGGGTGGGATTTGGAGGTTCTACAAACTGGCCTCCCGAAGCCAAGAGAATCCCATAGCAGCCCACTCCTATATGTATGGTGTTAAGGAAATCTGCAGCACTTGCAGACAAACTGAAAGGCATCTTTCTCCTTCTGTCCTGGCCACTTTTTACAGAGGCACAATTGAGAGCATTTTAACAAACTGCATCCCTGTTTGGTTTGGTGGCAGCAGTGCCTCAGATAGAAAGTCCATACAGAGAGTGGTGAGGACAGTGGAGAAGATTATAGGAAGCTCGCTTCATGTTATTCAGGATGCTGCTTATAAGCACCATGTGCTAGTCAGAGCCTGAAGCATTGTTAGAGACCCCACACACCCCTCTGTTTCTGTTGCTCCCCTCTGGGAGGAGATTTCAAAGTATTTCTAGCAGGACTTCCAGATTCTGTAACAGCTTTGTTTCCTAGGCCGAATGTTTGATAAACTCACAAGATCATTTTTTTTCACCATGTACATGTATATATCTGAACTAGACTGTGTTGTTTCCATGTCATACAATATATCTGAGTATATACATATATTTGCATTTATTTACTTATTTTGTCATGTTTATGTAGTGTATATTGGAGGTGACGACCCTTTGAAAATGCAATGAAATTTCATTTTAATGTATGCTGATTAGTGTACCTTCAAAATGACAATAAAGTTATTATTCTATTCCATTCCAGTCCAGTCCAGTCCAGTCCAGTCCAGTCTAATAAAACCTTATTTTAAATTCCAGAATTGAGAGATTCTGGAATTCCAGAATTGAGAGATTCCAGATATCCTGGATATCACAGATCATAGAAAATGACCTTAGAGGTCTTCTAGTCCAACCCTCTACCCAAACTGTTCTGGACAAATAGAGATTCAGTTAAAGTCCAGATGAAGCATCCAGGACTTCAGCAAACCGGCTGTTCCATTGCGTCTTAGTTCTCATACTGTAGTCAAGATATTCCTCCTAATTTTACATTATCTGTCTCTGTGAATTTTCCACTCATTGGTTCTTGTCTTTTATCCTCAGGGACGGCAGAAAATAAATCCATACCTTCTGCCCTATGACATTGCTTCGTAATGTTAGCATGTCTTCTTGTCTTTAAGCTAAACATATCCAGTTCCTTTAACCCAGGATTTAGTCTCCAAGCCCATTGCCCTTTGTGGGAAGCCCCCTCCCTCCTAGGAGATGGAGAAACATGCCCTTAAAGACAGAAAGCAGACTCACTCTCTCTTAACAGCCTCCAGCAGATATTTTGTGCCCATTAAGAAAGATTAAAAATAAAGGTTCCCCTCGCACATGCGTGCTAGTCGTTCCTGACTCTAGGGGGCAGTGCTCATCTCCATTTCAAAGCTGAAGAGCCAGCGCCGTCTGAAGACGTCTCCATGGTCATGTGGCTGGCATGACTCAACGCCGAAGGAGCACGGAATGCTGTTACCTTCCCAACAAAGGTGGTTCCTATTTTTCTACTTGCATTTTTACATGCTTTCGAACTACTAGGTTAGCAGAAGCTGGGACAAGTAACGAGAGCTCACTCTGTTATGTGGCGCTAGAGACTCGAGCTGCTAAACTGCCAACCTTTCTGATTGACAAGCTCGGCGTCTTAGCCACTGAGCCATCGCTTATTCACAAAGCAAAAGAGCTTCATCTCCAGGAATGGGATTCAAATGTATGTTCTCCTCCACCCAATGTCAGAGTGTCTTCAGGGTTGCCCCAGCGAGGCTGGCTGAAGCTGTGGGGAACCCTGAAGATGCTCCAAGATGGCTCCAGGGGTGGCATCCAAACGCAAAGGACAGGACGTGACCTTTTAGGACATAATAGGATTAATCTACTACCATTTAGCAGAAGACACAGAACTCACTACACGCGCAACCTCCTAAGTGCATTTCAGACATAACCCATACACACACACACAGCAGTATTATGTATAAGAATCCTGGCACTCATCGAGCTAATTGGGTCAGCTGACCCAGAACCACAAAAAGAACTGGTGGTTCTGTTCACCAATATACAGAGCAGGAGTGGGATTCAGGCGGTTCAGACCGGTTCGGATGAACAAGGTGCTAATTTTACATCTGGTTCGCTGAATCAGTAGTTGAAAGGACAGGCTGGCCCTGCCCACCTTGCTCCGCCCCTCCCAGGAGTCTCCACATGGCCCGTTTTGGATGCGAGGTAAGTGCAGGGCCTGCACAGAGGCTCTGGGAGGGTGAAAAATGGGCCTCCCGGAAGTTCTGGAAGTCCAGAAATGGGCCAGTTTGCAGCGTCCGGAGGGCCTCTGGAGCCTGGGGGAGGCCGTTTTTGTCCTCTTAGAGGATAGAGGAAAGCCTCCAGAGCCTGAGGAGGAACATGGAGGAGGGCAAAGTTCCCCCCCCCCATGTTCTGAAGGCTGAGAATGCTATACCCACCATGGTCACACCCACCCAGCAACCAGGCAGAGAACTGGTTGCTAATTTTTTTCAATCCCACTTGTGATACAGAATCTTTCCTTCCAATCAGCCTCCATGTTATTTCCAGAGTCTTTCTCCCAGTTTGGAAGTGAATCAGGTGGATTTTCCTTCCAGCACCTTCTTTGCACTCTTTTGGGGGTTCACTCAGCCTCGGTTTTTGTATTGTGGTAACATACAGTATCATAAATGAGCTCTAACAGTGCAATATAGAGTGGTGTTTTTTTTAACCTTGATACTCTGCTTCTACTGATGCAACCCAAAACTGCACTGTTTTTTTCCCCCAGGAGCTATAGCCTGCTGTGGCCCAGCAGGAGCCGTTGGAGCTGCCACCAGACTCCGACAGCAAGGGGCCCTATGAGTCGGCTCTGGATGATGTGGAGGACCCTGGACAGGGTTCCGACTCCGAGCAGGGTGCAGAGAGACTGGTTGGCCACCAGGTGGTGCCTGAGCCTTGGACCAGTGGGGAGGAGACAAGGGAGAGTGATCCAGAAGCCAGCAGTGAGTTGTTCCTGGATGCACGCCATCAAAGAGCTACTAGGCATCGGGAACAATTACGCAATTACAGGCTGGTGGTCATTAGGCTCCTCTCCAGACTATAAAAAAGACTGCTTGTGCACACGCCCCTCTTGCAGAAGTCAACACATTGACTAAAGAGAACTGTTGTAACTAACTTGGCAGGCTGAATTGCTGCCAAGGTTTGTTTGAGTTGCTGCCAAGGTTTGTTTGAGTTGCTGCCAAGGTCCTTATCTGTTTGTTTGCTTGGCTTTCAGCCACCGACATTTTGGTCTTGCTATTAAAGTACATTCTAGTTAAGCTTGTCTCGGCTTTCGTTACTGGATGGAGGAGGGAGTCAGAACAATAGCCCATTGCTGGTTCATCCTTAATCTATGGTGTATCAAGATGCCCAAATCTTTCTCACAAGTACAACAGGTAGTCCTCAACTTACAACCATTTGTTTAGCAACTGTTCAAAGCTACGACGACATTGAAAAAAAGGCGATTTGACTGGTTTTCACACAACTACTCCAGCATCCCAATGGCCATGCGATCAAAATTCAGATGCTTGGTAAGTCAATGGGGAATCCAGATTCACAGACAAGGAACAATGGGTGGAAACTGATCAAGGAGAGATTCAGCCTAGAAATAAGGAGAAATTTTCTGAAACTGAGAACAATCAACTGATGGAACAGAAGTTGCCTTTGGAAGTTGTGAGCGCCTCATCACTTGGAGGCTTTCAAGAAGAGACCAGGCTGCCAACTGTCAGAAGAAATGGTGTAGGTTCTGCTTGGGCAGAGGGTTGGACTAGATGACCTACAAGGTCCCTTTCAACTCTGTTAATCTGTTACTAACTAAACAAATGTAGTTATTCACTTCACAGCTGTGGTAAGAAAGGTTGTAAAATGGGGCAAAATTCACATAACGGCTGTCTTGTTTAGCAACAGAAATTCTGAGATCAATTGGGGTCGTAAGTCAAGGAGCAGGTCCCTGTATTTGTGCATTATTACAATCCTGTATTTGTGTATTGTTATTTTTTTCTGCCTAAGTGGCATCTCTCTCTCTCTCTTTTTTTTACTTTACTAAACCCTCTTTCCTTAAAGCATACTATGCATTTTTTTTTGTCAATAAGGAAGTTTTAAATCAATAGGAAATTGAAAACAAAGCAATTTATAGAAAGAATAGCAAAGTCAGTGGTCATTTAGAGGTTCAGCTATTCACACAAGACTAATATAAAGGCAAAATTTCCCCTTGCACATATGTGCTAGTCGTTCCCCACTCTAGGGGGCGGTGCTCATCTCCGTTTCAAAGCCAAAGAGCCAGTGCTGTCCAAAGATGTCTCCATGGTCATGTGGCCGATATGACTAAACATCGAAGGCGCACGGAACGCTGTTACCTTCCCACCAAAGGTGGTTCCTATTTTTCTACTTGCATTTTTACATGGTTGCGAACTGCTAGGTTGGCAGAAGCTGGGACAAGTAACGGGAGCTCTCTCTGTTACTCAGCGCTAGGGATTTGAACCGCCGAACTGCCAAGCTTTCTGATCGACAAGCTTAGTGTCTTAGCCACTGAGGCACCTTAAGACAAAGATAGGGTTAGATAAAGTATTATGGAGATCTGCGCAGTTGACGAAAATCTTGAAGAAGAAGAAGAAAGAAAATTTGAAAAATGAGGCTGTTATCAGAACAAACTTGGTTTCTTTCCGAGACATTTAATCTCTTCATAGGCGGTGAAATTTCCAGTAATGTTGGCCTTGCTTTGGAATAAAAATAGAAAATTGGGGGAAGGAAATTCAAGGTTAGAGCAGCAACAAGAATAAAAATATGAAAACAGATTCATCTTTTTTTTAAAAAAAAAAAACAAGTCGGCCATAAATAAAGCAAGGTTAAATCATAAAAGGATTTTCTTCTTAGCTAAATACGTAGCAAAATATAGCTGGGTAAAACACAGAGATATGAAATTTCCATATCCACTCTTCAAGTGGATAGTTTCTGTTGGATTGCTAAATAAGAAGCGACGGGAAGCACTAGATATTCATACAGTAGCTCTTTTCACCGGAAAAAAAAACGGGATTAAGTCCTACGGCAATTTTCTCCTTGGCATTCTGGGTTTCTTTATATAGGGAACCAGGAGAAGATTTATAAAATACAAAGATAAAATACTTCTTTTAGCACACCAGATTTTGTGGGGTTCTTGATGCTCTCTGAGCTTATTGGGGGGTTTTTTGCAGACAGGTTGTGGCCTGCCAGTGGCCAACGGAGTTGGCAGCAGAATCGGATAGTGAGGAGGTTGGGGAGGAACCTGGGCCAGTCCTGGAGTCTGGGGAAGGCTCTGATGAGGGCTCTGTGTCGGAGGCAGAGAGAGGGCCAGGGCCGTATGCCAGTTATCAGCTGCCTTCGGAGTCAGACATCAGTGAGGCAGAGGAACAGCTGGAGCCTGTTCCCAGTGTGCGCATGCGCAGAGTTGCCAGATGCAGGGAACAGGTAAAGAACAAGGGTCGACTCGGAAGTAAGGCCACAGGTGGACGACGAATGGCCCCTCCCAGAGGAAATAAAAGAGGAGCGACAGGGGAGTAGAGTTTGCAGGGGACAATTAATTCATTCCTGCATTCTTGCCAAGTGTTGCAGTGTCTGAAAGATATCAGCCTGGCTGCTCTCCAAGCCTGATAAAGGTCGGTAATTGTGAACTATCTTGAAAGACTGTGGGAGAGGAAAGACTTTGCTGGAGAGGAATTCACTGTAAATTAAATAAAAGGGGTTTATCGGGACGAGGACTGGCTTCTGGGGAAGCCTAGGTCTTCCAATACAATACAATAGCAGAGTTGGAAGGGACCTTGGAGGTCTTCTAGTCCAACCCCCTGCCGAGGCACAAAACCCTATATCGTTTCCGACAAATGATATCCAACATCTTCTTAAAGACTTCCAGTTTTGGGGCATTCACAACTTCTGGAGCCAAGCTGTTCCACTGATTAATTGTTCTAACTGTCAGAACAAGACGTTTCATTACCCAACTAGGTAACATCATCAATGCCAAAAAGGAGTGAGGTTTGCTCTGTTTACAGGTAGTCCTTGACTTACAATCACAATTGAGCCCAAAATTTCCATTGCTAAACAAGACAGTTAGTTATTCAGTGAGCTTTCCCCATGACCTTTCTTGCCATAGTTGTTATGTGAATAACTGCAATTATTAAGTTAGTAACATGGTTGTTAAATGAATCTGGCTCCCCTATTGATTTTGCTGTCCAGAAGGTCATAAAATGGGATCACTTTACCGTGGGACCCTGCAACCATCATAAATCTATGCCAGGTGTCAAGCATTTGAATTTTGATTGCGTTGTTCTGAACCAGCCTTAGCAGAAGCTAGAAACAGACTCCTTGTCACAAAAAGACCCTCTCTATTTACCTCTTGTGAATTAATTGCATTCCCCGCTGAAAGTCCAAGCAAGAATCTTGCAAGGAGTTAAATGCAGCAAAAGACCTTACCAGTTACTTGCAATAATTGCAAAGTTGTGAGCTCCCAGCTGAAAGGCTGCAAATTAAGTTCTGGCAAGTAGCCTTTGTGGCACAAAACACATTGAGCAAAATCTTCAGAAATACGAACTGTTGTCTCCTACGACAACCACTCCCCTTTGCTTCTATTTATTCCCCAGCCAGAGATGGGGCTATTCAGCCTCCACGTGTGCCTTGCTTCCCGAGTCCACTCCTTGTCCTCCGTTGTTCACCTCTCCTAACAGCTCTGCACATACATGCATCTGGAACAGGTCCCAGCTGTTCTTCCTCCCCACTCATCTCAGCCTCCAAAGTGGCTGGGAAATGTCGGATGGCCTGACCCTAGAATCCAGAACTTGCCCAAATTCCTCCCCAATCTCCTCATCCTCCGAGTCTGCCTCCAGTTCTGCTGGCAGCTGGAGGGCCACAACACATGTCACCATGGGAATGTTACAACAGTTGCAAGTGTGAAAAATGGTCATGTCACTTTTATCAGTGCCATTGTAACTTTGAACAGTCAATAAATGAATGGTTGTAAGATGAGGACTGCCTGTAATAAAATTTGGCTCAGTTTGATTGTTGCAGAGAAGAACTTCAACAGGACAAAAATCAATTACTTCAACCCCTCATTTAGGTAGATTAGGATTTGGGACACTTCAAAAGCAAGAAAAACCAAATGTAGAGATACAGATTAGGTGAAACCTTGCTCAATAGAGTAATTGCGAGAGGGATCCTGGAGTCCTAGTGGACAATCACTTAGATACGAGCTAGCAGTGTGTGGTAACAGCCCCCCCCCCCACAAAAAAAAGCCAATGCAATCCCTAGGTTGCATTAACTGGATAGAATCAAGATCACATGAAGTGTTAGTACCACTTTATAAAGCCTTGGTAAGATCACACTTAGAATACTGCATCCAGTTTTGGTCACCATATTGTAAAAGAAGATGTTGAGACTCTGGAAAGAGTGCAGAAAATAGCAATACAGTTGAAAAGGGGGCTGTCAAACCAGCCTCCCTCAGCAACAAAGAAAGAAACCACTTAACTCCATTTTGCAGAATTAAGAGTACTTTTAGCAATAGCAATAGCAGTTAGACTTATATACCGCTTCATAGGGCTTTCAGCCCTCTCTAAGCGGTTTACAGAGTCAGCATATCACCCCCCACAGTCTGGGTCCTCATTTCACCCATCTCGGAAGGATGGAAGGCTGAGTCAACCTTGAGCCGGTGAGATTTGAACAGCCGAACTGCAGAACTGCAGTCAGCTGAAGTAGCCTGCAGTGCTGCATTTAACCACTGCGCCACCTCGGCTTTTGCTGGTTATGAAAAGATAGCAGCTAAGCAAAGCAAGGTCTGAGGCAAAAGCGCGCAAAATCATACATATCAATATTTGTCCAACCCCCTCCCTCCGGTAACCCCCCACCCCATTGTCCAATCTACAAATCCCTCAGGTGTCATGTGGGTTTCATCTGCAAGGAGCATCATCAGGTTGGTATGCAGGACGGTTGGCCTTGACCAACTCTAAACACCAGTATTCAGCATGCGCAGTAGATGGTGAGAACAAAACTCCCTTTTAACAATCTCTCCTGTACCAAATCTTCCCCTCCCAAATACCAGGCACCCCCTCCCCATTTCAATGGCAGCCGAAAGCAAATAGCGAAGCAGAGGCTGACGGGCTGGAGGCTAAAACATTCCAATATCTCAGGGGCTGCCACAAAGAAGAAGGGGGTCAAGGTATTCTCCAAAGCACCTGAAGGCAGAACAAGAAGTAATGGGTGGAAACTGAGCAAGGAGAGGAGCAACCTAGAAATAAGGAGAATTTTTCTGACAGTGAGAACAATAAACCAGTGGAAAGGAGGGGTGACTGTCAGCCCCTCAAGGTATACCCAACTAGAAAGCCAGTTATGAATGTTAATTCTAATTTTATTATAAAATTACAATAATAGAATCTTGCAAGTCTAAATACACTTCCCTCCCTTTAGTTTCACGAGAACGAGTGCCATGCTATTAATAATTAACCTGTAATTAACAATTAACCAATAACCAGCAATTAATCAGTGGAATAGCTTGCCTCCAGAAGTTGTGCTCCATCACTGGAGGCTTTTAAAAAGAGACTGGACAGCCATTTGTCTGGAATAATATGGGGTCTCCTGCTTGAGCAGGGGGTTGGACTAGATGGCCTCCAAGGTTCCTTCAAACTCTGTTATTCTGCCATTCTGTTAAAAACAAGGGCAGTAGAAGGATGCTACAACAGCTCCCATGCTGCCCTGCAGTTGGGCTCAAATCTCATCATCCCCAGCCCGCGCAGTGCCTGTGAGCAGTTAACTGTATTTGAAGGAAACAGATTAGCAAGGGCAGCTATCTTATATGAAGCCGAAACCCAGCGGAGGCCTGTTTTTAGAATTCATTTGAGATATGTACATAACATTATTGTTATTATTCAGGGAATATTGGATAAACATAGCCCGAGGGGAAAACATAAAGAAAACAATTCAGCACTGTCCATTTAGTTAGGAAACATGATGTTCCACGAGCTTTAAGTGGAAATTATTTTTTTTTTTTTACTTAGTAAGCAGCAATGTTATTTAATGACTTTTTGGAGAATGGAATTAGAGACAAAGGTTCACCGACTACAATATCGACACCACGTTTGCTAAAACGTTTCAGATTAGAACATAGAACCATAGGGCTGGAAGGGACCTCGGAGGTCTTCTAGTCCAACCCCTTGCTGAAGGCAGAAGACCTATATACCAGCCTGGTTAAGTGCTTGTCTAGTCTATTTTTGAAAGGCTCCAATGATGGAGCGGCCACAACTCCAGGAGGAAAGTTATTCAATATAGATCAATGGTTTTCACTACCAAAATTTTCTCCTTATTTTTAGATTGGATCTCTCTTTGATTAGCTTCCACCCATTACTTCTTGTTCTAGTCTGTAGTACTTTAGAGGATAATTCAAATCTCTTATTTTCTGTGACAGTCCCCTCAAGTGCTGGAAGATAGCAATCATGCCCCTCCTTAATCCTCCTCTTTGACAGGCTACTCCAGTGATGGGATTCAAATAATTTAACAACTGGTTCTCTGCCCTAATGACCAGTTGGGTAGGCGGGGCTCGGTGGTCATGTGACTGTTTGGGTGTGGCCAACTCAATGTCACTCAGGTCGATGGGCGCTTCACCTTAGCTGTGACAATGTCATAAGGGTTAATCGGAGAGGCGGTTTTGTAAGCAGGGCAATAAAGATTAGGCTAGAAACAGCACCAGAATGTTTCCTTCCTGCCTTCCTTACAGGATTAGCCCTGTAAAGTGGAAAAAACCAAAAGGAGATTTCTTCCAACAACCAGTTCTCCGAACTGCTCATAAAGTTAACAACCAGTTCTCCCAAATAGGTGCGAGCTGGCTGAATCCCATCACTGGGCTGCTCATACAGGTAGCCCTGGATTTACAACTCCAATTGAGCCCAAATTTTCTGCTACTGTGCGAGACAATTGTAATTGACAAGAGGTGTGCATCTGGTTCACTTTGTCTGTTTGTTTTTGTTTAATTCATAAACATTTTGAATACAGTGTATTGTCAGGGTATATCATTTACAAAAGAAAAACAACGAGAGAACATAACAAAATATTAACTAGTACTAGTATGTTGAATGTTGAATATTTATTTTATTTATATGCTGCCCTTTTCCCCCGAAGGGGACTCAGGGCGGCTCACAACTCAACCAAGGGAGAGGGATGCAGACAAAAATTAAAACGACACGCAACAATACATAATTTAAAACACACAAGAGTCATACCATTCGAGAAGGGGGTAGAAGCTTTTTAGCCCCAGGCCTGTCGGAATAGCCAGATTTTAAGGGCTTTGCGGAAGGTCTGGAGGGTGGTGAGGGTTCGAATCTCCACGGGGAGTTCGTTCCAGAGGGTCGGAGCGGCCACAGAGAAGGCTCTCCTCCGGGTAGTCGCCAGTCGACACTGGCCGGCGGATGGAATTCGGAGGAGGCCTGATCTGTGGGATCTAATCGGTGTAGTATATACTAGTAACAACAGCAATAATATAACAGGATAGTTTTGGTTCATTTTCTCTTTATATTAGCTTATTCATAATTCTGTTAATTATATTGGCATACTTATGATTATAAACCATCCTTATATTTAATTCATACATAGCAATCATCTTCCTTCATCTAATTTCTATATCTTCTCTCTAACCACTCCTAAAATCTATTCCATGTCAAGTAATATTCTGTGCCTTCTTTGTCTTTTATTTTAAAAGTCAATCTATCCATCTCTGCACAGCCTAATATTTTTCGAATTACAGCCTCATCTGGGGGAGTGTTCTCATTTTCCCAATATTGTGCAAATACAATCCTTACTGCTGTCAATACATGCAAAACTAAATATATAGTCCTTTCATCACAACCCTCCGGCATTATACCCAAGAAAAATATTTCTGGTTTCAGATCTATTCTATATGTTGCTTAATCACCTTTTCCAACCAAGTATCTATTTTCTTCCAATATTTTCTTACTTTCATACAAATCCACCACATATGATAATAAATACCTGGGGTCTGATTACATTTTCAACATTTGGCAGACATATTACTAAACATTTTTGCCATTTTTGGTTCACCTTGTATTAAGAGGTACAAATAGTCCCCGGCCTATGACCACACTTGAGCCTGAAATTTCTGTTGCTAAGTGAGACATTTGTTAAGTGAATTTTGCCCCGTTTCACCACCTTTCTTGTCACAGTTGTTAAGTGAATCACTGCAGTTTTTAAGGTAGTAACATGGCTGTTAAGTGAATCTGGATTCCCCATTGATTTTTCTTGTCAGAGGCTTGCAAATGATGACCATATGACCCCAGGACACTGTGACCGTCATAAATATGAATCGAAGTTGCCAAGCATCCAAATTTTCATCATGGGACCATGCAACGGTCGTAAGTGTGAGAAATGGTCAAAATCCTGGCTTTTTTCAGTGCTATTGTAACTCTGAATGATCAATAAACAAATGGTTACATATCCAGTACTCCCCAACTTTCAAAATTAAGCACGAAACAAGTAAAATTATCCATATTCTTTTAGAAAGTTTTGTTTTTATTGGCTTCTGAAAAGAAATAACATTGACTTTCTGCCATTCTGAAAAGCAAAAAATAAAATCCAAATCTCCATAGCAACCTCAAAAAGAAGTGCTATGTCTTGCCTCCACCTTTATGATGACTTTAAACTTGGGCCTATGAATCATAAACACCTCCACTGGTTTTTAAAGTTGGATAGAAGTCACTCTCTAACCACAGTACTAATTGCTGCCAACTTCCACCACGCAAGTTAGAATTTTCCTAAGCATGCCATAACACCATACATGTTTAATAATGGTTGCATTAAATGAGGATCTCCCAAAAGTATGAGGTGTGCCTCATTTGGGGAAGTACAGACAAGAGTCCAGAGGCGTGAAGAAACGTTTAATTGTACTTGGTTGCAGTAAAAATCCACCTTTGCCAAGGTTTTATTGCACTGTTTTCAGGATTCATTTTGATGTTTGGATTTTTAAGGAAGGTGTGTAGAGTTAATCCTCGACCTATGATTTTTGAGCCAAAATTTTCCATTGTTAAGTGAGACATTTGTTAAGTGGGTTTTGCCCCATTTTACGACATTTCTTGAGACAGTTGCAGGGGTGGGCTGCAGGGGGTTTGCAGAGGATCGGGAAAACTTCTAGCTAAGATTCTGTGCAGTTCAGAGAACCCTACAAAATCCTACTCCTGGCTGGCCCTGCCCACTCCACCCCTCTCAGAAGTCCCTACATGGCCCGTTTTGAATGCATCAGGGACGTGCAGTCAGGGGAGGCAGAGCCTCAAAACTGTCATCATGAAAAGAAAAAAAAATGTAAAAGGAAAAAGGCAAGAGCTGAGGTCAGGCTGAACTAGTTGCTGCCAGAGTCACCATGGATGACTCTGCTTAGTGTTTAACTGTTTAAAAAAGCCTCTAAAAAGCGCCCTCTACAGGAGGAGGCAGGAGAACAACGTGCCTCATCTCGTCTGACTTTTTATGATCATTCGAGCAGAGTTAAGCAAGGGTTAAAAGCCGAAAAATTCCTGACATAGATGAGGCACATTGTGACAAGGAAAGTTAATGGGGGAAACCAGATTCACTTAGCAACAAGGTTATAGGAAGCTCACTTCCCTTTATTCAGGATGCTGCTTATAAGTGCTATGTGCTTGGAGTTCAAAGCATTGTTAGAGACCCCACAAGCCCATTTTGTGGTCTGTTTCTATTGACAGTTTCTCCTGACAATTAGAACAATTGACTGTTTCTCCTGACAGTTAGAACAATTAATCAGTGGAACAACTTGGGAGGAGGTTTCAAAGTATTTCTAGCTGGACTACCATTTGTTCCCTAGGCCATTGGTCTGGTAAACTTACAAGGTTCATTTTTCTCATCTTAAACACATATATATCCAAACTAGACTGTGTTGCTTCTCAGTGTCATATAATGTATGTGGCTATATACATAGTTTTGTATTTGTTTATTTATTTATCTTGTCATGTGTATATGGTATAAAATTGGAGGTGGTGAACCCTTTAAGAGCTGTATGCAATGAAATTTCATTTTTAATGTGTGTGGAGGTGGTATTCGGCTGATTCAGACCGATTCGCCCGAACCGGTATTGGAAATTGCAGCTGGCCACGCCCGCCCACCCCCAGCTCTATGGCATTCCATTTAGGCATTTTTTTAAAAGCCAAAGCGCATGCGCGGAAGGCTGAGCGCATACACGTATGCATGTATACTCACATTTGCGAACCGGTAGGGAAGGTATGTGAATACCACTCCTAAATATGCCAATTAGTGTACAATGAAAGTGACAATAAAGTTATTCTATTCTATTCTGCCCTGTCCTATTCTATTCTATTTGATTCTGCTCTACTCTACTCTATTCTGTATTACTACCTTAACAACCTCACTGGTTCACTTAACAACTGTGGCAAGAAGGTCATAAAAGGGGGCAAAACTCGCTTAGCAACAGAAATTTGGGGCTCAGTTGTCATGTCAAGGACTAAGTGTAGAAGAAACACAATCAGGGAGCTTGGCTGGAAAGATCAAGTTTACAAAAAGAATTAAGTTAAAAGGTCTCTCTGCCAATTCCCAAAATTAAGTGTATAGTCGAATCTAATTATATAGGTCTACAATACACTGGTTTATTAGAACTGAATAAATAAACAACAACAAAAATATCATGGATCTTACATTCTTGTGGCTATCTCGACAAAGGAGAGGAAGTCAATTTCCAAAAGGAAATCAGTGAATTTCAATCTCACCAGTTCTTTGCCTCTTTTTTTGAATGGGCTTCACCTTGCAGTGATTACAGGAATTCTGTACAGACACACTTTCTCTCTCTCTCTCTCCCTGTCTCTTTTTCAAGCCAGAGAACAAGACTTGCATGTGGGTTTATGTAAAAACTCTGAAACCATTCCCAGGTCACTTTTCAGTTACTCAACTTCTTATGCATAATAAATGACAAAGCAACTTTGTGCAAAGATCAATGGAGCAGTCCTTCAGAAGGAATACTTGCCTATTGCAAGATTCTCCTCCCCCAGCGTGCACCACTAAACACACTATTGCACACATGCACGTGCATGAACACACACACACACACAGACACACACACACACACACTGTATCTATAAATCTCAGTCTTTGGAGTACCAAAAGCACCCCATATTATTTCTGCCTTTCCTTTCCCTCTCATTTTCTTTTTGTTCCTTTCCTTTTTGTTCCTTTCCTTTCCCTTCCCTTTCTTCACATTTCCTTTTTGCTCCTTCCGTTCCCTTCTTCTCCCTCTCCCTCCTCCGCTCCTCCTTTCCTTTCCTTTTCCTTCTCCCCTCCTCCTCTCCTTTCCTCTCCTTTCCTCTCCTCCCCTTTTCTCCCTCTCCCTCCTCCACTCCTCCTTTCCTTTCCTTTTCCTTCTCCCCTCCTCCTCTCCTTTCCTCTCCTCCCCTCCGCTCCCTTCCTCTCCTCTTATCTCTTCTCTTCCTTTCTTATTCCTTTCCCTTCCTTTCCTTCTCATTTCCTTTTTGT
Organism: Thamnophis sirtalis; assembly: GCF_051295495.1. NCBI lineage: Eukaryota > Metazoa > Chordata > Lepidosauria > Squamata > Natricidae > Thamnophis > Thamnophis sirtalis. The sequence continues at coordinate 90,744,652 of NW_028261387.1, forward strand.
TCCTTCCCTTTCCTTCTTCTCCCTCTCCCTCCTCCGCTCCTCCTTTCCTTTCCTTTTCCTTCTCCTCTCCTCCTCTCCTCCCCTCCGCTCCCTTCCTCTCCTCCTATCTCTTCTCTTCCTTTCTTATTCCTTTCCCTTCCCTTCCTCCTCATTTCCTTTTTGCTCCTTCCCTTTCCTTCTTCTCCCTCTCCCTCCTCCGCTCCTCCTTTCCTTTCCTTTCCTTTCCTTTTCCTTCTCCTCTCCTCCTCTCCTCCCCTCCGCTCCCTTCCTTTCCTCCTATCTCTTCTCTTCCTTTCTTATTCCTTTCCCTTCCCTTCCTCCTCATTTCCTTTTTGGTCCTTCCCTTTCCTTCTTCTCCCTCTCCCTCCTCTGCTCCTCCTTTCCTTTCCTTTCCTTCTCCTTCTCCTCTCCTCCTCTCCTCCCCTCCGCTCCCTTCCTCTCCTCCTATCTCTTCTCTCCCTTTCTTATTCCTTTCCCTTCCCCCCTCTCCAAAATTCTCATTTACACTAAATTACCACAGGGGAACCCAGTTTTCCATGCTTCCTCCAGAAATAGTTTAATCACAGCAATTGCACGGCTGTGATTAATCTGAGCGATGACACCACCATTCTAAGCCTTAAAAATTTCACTGGAGATTTCTGTACTCTCCCTTTTTTTAAAAAAAACAACAACAACATTAATTTCAGGAAGCCCAAAGTGTTCTAAAATGAAACTGTTGGCTTTCAGCTCCCCAGCCTCATATATTACGCATGCTGTCCCATTTCTGTTGCATGATTAATCTGCAGCCTTCACTAGGAAGCCTATCAATTCCATCAATTCTCAATTATTAAAACAATTCTGCCAAGCCTCCAAAACTTTTTCAGGAGTGACTGGGCACATTTACAATTGAGAACTAGGTCACGGGCTCTCTCACAAAATGGCTGCCCTGAAGAGCATAGAAACAGGCCCTTGCTAGAAATCAAAGCAGATACGTTCGTCCCCTCGAGTCCTTCTAGTTCCCCAACTACACAATTTGGGATGAACACCCATCACTTCTAGTCCTGCCCTCTGATCAGTGGTGGGATTCAAATAATTTACCAACTAGTTCTCTGCTCTAATGACCAGCTGGGTAGGCGGGGCTCAGTTGTCATGTGATCATGTGGGCATGGCCAAGTCAATGTCACTCAGATCGATGGGCACTTCGCCTTAGTTGTTACAATGGCAATAAGGGTTAACTGGAGAGGCAGTTTCTATAAGCAGGGCAATAAAGATTAGGCTAGAAACAACATCAGAATGTTTCCCTCCTGCCTTCCTTACAGGATTAGCCCTGTAAAGTGGGAAAAAACAAAAGATTTCTTCCAACAACCGTTTCTCCGAACTGCTTAGAAAGTTACCAACCGGTTCTCCCGAATAGGAGCGAACTGGCTGAATCCCACCACTGCCTCTAATGCTTTGGAGATAATAAGTCAAACCCCTTTTCTCTGTGACAGCCCTCAAATACTGGAAGACAGCTATCATATCATCTCTAATCCTTCTCTTCAATAGAGTGGACATATTTAGCTACCTCAACCGTTCACCACACAATTCAGCCTCCGGACCTCTTATTATCTCGCTTTTCTTTGCACTCTTTCTAGGAGTCAGATTTCAAACTTCAACCCAGCCATAATTCTACTTGTCTGTTCCTTTTTAAAAAAAAGAAAAACCACACTAAATTACCAGAAGAATTCTGTTTATTCTTAGGCGTAAAGGTACTTCCAATCATTTTCTTGCCCCAAAGAAATCTAGGCCCCCAAAATAAAATAAAAAATCTGCGATTAGAGTAGCAAGTTGAACTTCACTGATCTTGGAAGTTAAGGAAGGTCAGATCTGACAGTGCTCAGATTGGGAATAATCGATCGGAAAGCTGGAAAAAAAATATGTTAGAAGGAGACAGTCGTTTTCCCCCAACACTGCCAAGAAAACCCTATGTGAGAGAAACAGGATCTGAATTGTTTGCCTAAAAAGAAATGAACCTCACAGATTCCATTTTGAATGAGATCTTGCAATACATATCTATTTAGCTTGCTTAAGCTGGAAAAGTACTAGCTGGAACAAACATGTTATGCGTGGGTCATATCAGCTTAGGTCACTCTGATTTCATCAAGAATATCCCAGATGGGAATTTGGAAGTCGCCTCACTAAGGATTTGTGTTCAGGAAGTTCGGTAATTATCTTGTTATGGTCAGAATACGGGAACCTCGGAAATAAAGGGGAATTTTGTAGAGTTTAAAAAAATGTGCATTAAAAAAATGTACCCAAGCATGAAGCCGACCTGCTGGAAGTGTAAAAAAAATACAAGGGACTTATTATCACATATGGTGGACCTGCCCGGAAACACAAAAATATTGGACAAAAATTTGGAAATGGGTGCAAGAAATTACAGGAGAACAGATAAAATACAAACCCGAAATCTTTCTACTGGGAATAATCAAAGGGAAATATACAAAGAAAATTAAGTACATATTAAGTACATCTGCTAACTACAGCTAGAATAGCATTTGCCCAATGCTGGAAACAAAATAATACCCCCCCTCGGATGAATTAGTGATAAAAAAAACCTTTGGATTGTGCAGAGATGGACAAATTAACACTGAAATTAAAAGATAAAGAAGAGTCGGAATATTATGAAATTTGGAACAATTGGTACAACTGGCTGCAAAACAAGAATAAAATTAATTAAGCCAAAAAACAATATATATAAATATATATAGAACTGTGTATGAAGGTGTGTAAATATAGAAGCGAAATATTATATACATGTACAGGTATGATGACATAACAATGTTGACGTAATGACTGTAAGGTGTTGTAGAAGGGAAAAAATAATTTTAAAAAATCTGCTGAAAAAAATAAAATAAAAATATGCGTTCTTGACATGCATGTGAATGGGAAACTTTACAAGGAAGAACATGGAAGATCTGTTTTTGGGCTGAAGCTTAATTATTGCCAACTATTGTCAATATTGGCAAGGTATTGTTACTGATTATGCCAAGTACATTAATGTAATAGTATGAGACTACAACTTGTGTATTTAAGTCTCACCTATTGCCCTAAGTATTCTCTCTTTTCCGAAAATCCACTTGCACAAGTGTAAATAAAGAGATGTTTTTTGTTGATCATAGACCATTTTTTTAAATATATAGAAAATATATCAAAGATATTTTCCTCACATTATGGGTTCCACCAAGAATCCAATTCAACCAGACCCAATCTTTATTTTTTAATAACACAGGTAGTCCTCGACTTGTGACCACAATGGACCCCAACATTTCTGCTGTTAAGCCGGACATGTGTTAAGTGAATTTTGCTCCATTTTCGGACTTTTCTTGCACACAGTTGTTAAGTGAAATATTACATTTGATATATTAGTAACCCAGTCGTTAAGCGAATCTTGCTTCCCAATTGACTTTGCTTGTCATAAGGTCGCAAAAGGGGATCGCCTGACTTTGGGACACAGCGACGGTCATAAGTATGAACCGGTTGCCAAGCATCTGAATTTTGATCATGTGACCACGCTGCAAAGGTCGTAACTATGAAAAACGGTCATAAGTCACTTCATCCAGTGCCGTTGTAACTCTGAACAGTCCCTAAATGAACGGTTGTAAGTCAAGGACTACCTATACTTTTGGGGAAAATATTTGTTGTGGATGTTGTATTCACTAAGATGTCGAGTTGTACCAAATTTTAGGTCAGTGATGGCTAAGCCTTTTCCCCTCGTGTGCTGAAATCAAATGTGTGCATGCGACAGGGCGTGCGTGTGTGCCCACACCCACAATGCAATGCTTCCCACCCCGGCGCATGCGCACATGCCCCCCCGCCACCCCTGCACATGCACACGGCCTCCCGCGCTCCCCCTGCGCATGCGCGCGACCTCTCCATGCCCCGTTTTGGGCCTAGCAGGCCTCCCTGAAGTTTCCTGGAACTAAGGCATGGGGGCGCCACTCCGCCACTCCTCCCCTGCACTTGTGCTCCTGTCTCCCGCAGGCGTGAGACGGAGACCTGAAAATCAGCTGGCACGCATGCCACAGGTTCTAGATTGACATTGTAACAGAATGTTTCTCAACCTTGGCCACTGGAGGATGTGTAGACTTCAACTCCCAGAATTCCTCAGTCAGCAATGGGGGAATTCTGGGAAGGGAAGTTTTCACATCTTCAAATGGCCACGGTTGAGAAATACTGCCCTAAGTAATGTTCTGACCCTCCTTTGGCACTTCCTGTTTTGGATTCCTGGTTTTGTGTGTGTGTGTGTGTGTGTGTGTGTGTGTGTGTGTGTGTGTGTGTGTGTGAGAAGGTCCACTTAGAAATTCAAACCTGCGAGAAGAGAGGTCACCTCTAGCCACCCTCACCAAACAGACTCATGGAATTAATTCCAGCCGTACTTACCACATCTATAAGCTGAGCAATGGACAATCCAAAACGCACGATGACAACATCGGAAATATTAGCAACTGGCCTGGACCATTTGTTGTATCCAGAGAAAAGTTTCTTCAGGAGGCGTTCCTCGGCATGCGCCCGGGTTTCCACATGGCCAAGAGCTGTGGAGAAAACAGAAATCCATAGGATCTATAAATTATCACACATTTTAATGTAACTAGCAGAATAATAGAATAACAGAGTTGGAAGGGACCTTGGAGATCTTCTAGTAACCTTAAACACTCAAAGAGCCATTTGGACCCATTTCCCACAGAAAAGAAAACACCGGGAGCCACAAAACCTGGGTGGGCCTGGCCAATTCAACGTCACTCACTCTCACCCAGTCACATGACACACACACCCCAGTCATGCCTACCCAGGTTTTGTAGCTCCCAGTGTTTTCTTTTCTGTGGGAAACGGGGTGGAATCAGCCAACAGGGAGCCGCAGCAGAGGGAGAAAAGAGCCGCATGTGGCTCCGGAGCCACAGGTTGCTGACACACATTCTAGTCTAACCTCTGCACAGGCAGGAAACCTATACCATTTCAGACAAATAGTTTACTAATCTCTTCTTTAAAACTTCCAGTGTTGGAGCATTCATAACTTCTGGAGGCAAGTTGTTCCACTGATTAATTGTTCTAACGGTCAGGAAAGTCCTCCTCAGTTCTAGGTTGCTTCTCTCTTTGATGAGTTTTCCCCCCCCGTTGCTTCTTGTTCTGCCTGCAGATGTTTTGGAGAATAGGTTGACCCCCCCCCCCTCTTCTTTGTGGTAGCCCCTCAGCGATGGCTGCAACTGAAGCAATGTGGTAGGTACTGATTTAATTTAGAAATGCTTCTCCTTTCCATATTTATTGTTTTTGTTTTTACTTTTGGAAGCTATTCTACACTCTGGTTATTCAAAAGGAAAGCACCAACTTTAAGATGAAAAGTAGGCTGGATTCAGACACTGTACTAAGAAGAACCCAACTTTGGGGCAAGAGTGGACACATTTTGAAATCTTTGGGGAAGCTACCCATGATGGTGAACATGGCTAGTCATATTTCTTTTACTTATTTATTAGACGTTTAACTTGCCTTTATTGCTTTATCAGTAACCTAAGGCGGTGAAAATACCTAATACTCTTTCCCCCCCATCCTATTTTCCCCACAACAACAACCTTGTGAGGTGGATTGGTCTGGAAGAGAGGTGCTGGCTCAAAAGTCACCCAACTGGCTTTCCAGCCCAAGGTAGGACTATAACTCACTGTCTCCTGGTGATTGGCTCAAAGTCACCCTGACAGTTTTCCTGTCTAAGGTGGGACTAGAATTCACTGTCTCCTGGTGATTGGCTCAAAATCACCCTGACAGTTTTCCTGGGACTAGAACTCACTGTCTCCTGGTGATTGGCTCAAAATCACCCTGACAGTTTTCCTGGGACTAGAACTCACTGTCTCCTGGTGATTGGCTCAAAGTCAGCCTGACAGTTTTCCTGTCTAAGGTGGGACTAGAACTCACTGTCTCCTGGTGATTGGCTCAAAATCACCCTGACAGTTTTCCTGGGACTAGAACTCACTGTCTCCTGGTGATTGGCTCAAAGTCAGCCTGACAGTTTTCCTGTCTAAGGTGGGACTAGAACTCACTGTCTCCTGGTGATTGGCTCAAAGTCACCCTGACAGTTTTCCTGTCTAAGGCGGGACTAGAAGTTACTGTCTCCTGGTGATTGGCTCAAAGTCAACCTGACAGCTTTCTTGTCTAAGGTGGGATTAGAACTCACTGTCTCCTGGTGATTGACTCAAAGTAACCCAGATGGCTTTCTTGCCTAAGGCAAAACTAAAACTCACTGTCTCCTGGTAATTGGCCCAAGGTCACCCAACCTTGTTTCATCCTAAAGTGGGACTAGAACTCATAATTTGCTGGTGATTGACCCAAGGTCAACCAGTCAATATTCATGCCTAACACAAGACTAGAATTGATGATGGACCCAAAGTCATCCAGTCAGCTTTCACACGTAAGGTAGGACTAGAACTCACAGTCTCTGCTACAGTCTCTGTAGTGGTTAAAGCAGCCAACTGCTTTAACCACTACACCAAACTACCTCTCTTTTTAAAGAGGGGAGTGAGATTTTGATGGACTCAATATTGGGGGATCCACTAGTAAGCCATAGAAGTGGCTTATTTTGTTTTGGCTTAGTGTGATGTCTGTTCCTTGCCCCCTTCTCTTATTCAACAAACCATGGTTTAAAATAATCATCTTGCCTTAGCCCAACTACCATATGTTAGCTTCTGGGAGTAGTCTTAGAT